>NC_079197.1:119339434-119474434 GCF_029499605.1 Hyla sarda
CCAACGTATTGAAGTCCACATGAACAAGTTAAAAGATATATGGCACATGAACTATCACAAGAATAGTGATTTTTTATTTTGAAGGTCCTTTTGGTTACTGAGGAACTAAAAGAAAAAGAGGGACTACCAATCATATCACAGCACATACACCTCGGTCGTCCACATGGATAAGTACCAGGGACCATCGGGGTCGAATGCTGATCTGTGGGAAAAATTTGTGATTTGAATTTGCTTGGAGCTACCATATTTCTAGCGACGAAAAGTGAGTGCTGGTTGTGAAGGTAAAAGACTTTTTAAAATAGGGTCATCTAATAGGATAGACCAATTTTTGTTTAATATTTTATGGATATTTGCTGCACCGCAATTGAAATCAGTAATAAAATTATATTTATAATCTTTTTTCGGAGCTGTTCAAACCGTATCACGTTTTTGCACTAAAGTGTCCTGTGATATATCTTTGACTTTATTGTATGCATCAGCTAATATGGAAGGGGGATAGCCTTTTGTTAAATAACATTCACGGAGGATTTTTGATTGTTTTAAAAAGTCACTTTTTTTAGTACAATTTTTGCGGACACGCAAGTATTGCCCGTAAGGCCCATTTTTTTAAATCTATTTAAGGTAGTGTGAACTACTATAATCAAGGAGGCTGTTCACGTCAACCTTTTTAAAAACGTCCCGGTGCTGATATAGTTATTAATATCACATTTAATCAATAAATCTAAAAATTCTATTTTACTGTCAGATTGATGTAACGTAAAGGAAAAAAAACAGTTATTGGAATTAAGGTGAGATACAAAATGTTCGGCTAGAGTGGTAGATCCTGACCATATAAGAAACAAATCATCAATAAAGTGTCTGTAAAAAATAATATAAGGAGAAAATTGCGGGTGCTGCTGAATGTACAGGGACTCGAATCGCCCCATGACCAAATTGGCATAACTTGGGGCAAAACGAGTCCCCATAGCTCAGCCCCGCGTCTGCCTGTAAATTATATTATTGAACTGAAATGCGTTGTGCTCTAAAATAAATTGCATAGCCTCAATTAAAAATTAAAAAGGAAACTTGTGTAGGATCTAAAGTGGGATCATGAGAAAGAGTGTTAAAAATAGCTTTTAACCCAATGGATGTGGTAATGTTGGAATATAACGCACAAACATCAAGTGTAATAAATAAAAAGTGGGGGAGGGGGTAGAACTAAATCACATAATTCCCTAATTAACTGGGTAGAATCCTTTAAATAGGATGGTAATTGTATAACAAATTGTTGCAAAAATAAATCTATAAAATGGGAAAAATTACTAGTAAGTGACCCTACACCTGAAGTAATAGGACGACCAGGGGGGTGAGTAAGAGGCTTGTGAAGCTTGGGTAAATAACAAAAAATAGATAAAGAACAATGTTTGACCAACAAAAAATCTTTCTCTTTTTTATGTAATAACAATTAATTAAAGGCTTTGTTAATAAGTGTATTGTACTGTATTTCATATTTAGGTTAGGGATCTTCCTTAAGAATTTCATAATAATTAATGTCAGATAATATGGACAAGGCCTCCTTGATATAATCCTCTCTATTAAGAATGGCTATCCGGGGTGGCGTGGCCTGGCAGCCAAGGCGCATGGTGGTGTGTTGAGAGAGCTCCGCTTCACAGACCCGTTGTAGCAACATCTTCCTAGCATTAACCGGACTCTAAAATAACCTTTTTGGCTCCTTTTCCTCCCCTGACATGCCTGGGAGACTTAGGAAGCCCACAAGCCTTGGAACGCTGGCTAGATTCACCTTTACCCCCAGAGAGGCCTTCCTGCAAGATGGCGCCGCCAGAGTCTGCGACGCTGGATTTGATACACAGCAACCATCCTCATGTGCTGCGCCGTAGCGCGACCGCTCATCGACGCGGTGGAGATAATCCTCAGTACCCAAACTCCACACCCTGACACCCAGCCCTGCCTACCAGACCACCGCTTGCCTGAACTTACCGCTACGAGATTCGGAGGTGGAGGATCGGGAGGAGACGCGCAACACCTACTCTTCTCCGGGGGCTTCAATGCTCGCAGTCTGGCTCTCCTTGTCCAAGCCCTGATAAGGGGTCTGCCATAACTACAACAGAGAAACAACTGGCTAAGGTAGGACCTCAAAAGGGACAGCCTAATACTAATATTCCTACCATCCCTGACTCTCTAGCTACTATGCCTGTAATGGGACAGTCCTTCACAGACACAACCATGAGGGATATGCTCATGCTGCTGAGAGCAACTTTCCTTCAAGATATCCACAAACTGGTTAACCCCTTGCAAAACTCAGTACACTCTACAGGTCAAAGGGTGGACCATATTGAGAAAAAATTTGGGGAGTTTGCCACATCTTATGATGATCTTATTGACTCTCACCATGAAACTGCTGATGGAAAAATCAGACTGGTGGGGCAGCTCTGGTGGTGGCGTTGGATGCTGAGAAGGTGTTCGACCGCCTTCGGTGGTCGTATGCCTTCTCAGCCCTTCAGCATATGGGGTTCATGGGGAACATCTATACAGCACTTCTATCACTATACTCCACGCCTTCTGCCAGAGTACTGGCTAATGGCTCCCTCTCGGATACCTTTCTAATCACCAATGGATCGCACGAGGGATATCCGCTCTCGCCACTCATCTACATTCTCCCTATGGAGCCTTTGGCTCAAGCTATTAGGCTAGATGCGGACATCTCTGGTGTCATGATCGGAGGGAATTCATATACCATCTCTCTCTATGCGGATGATGTAATCCTTTCATTAACTAAACCTGACATCTCACTCCCGACTGTTATGCATCTGATCTCTTTGTTTGGAACTTTATCTTATTACCATCTCAATCAAACAAAAACACAAGCTTTAGCTATCAACCTTCCACCAGCCCAACGTACAATGTTGAAGTACTCTTTCTCCTTTGACTGGCAAACTACTTAACTACCATATCTGGGTATTCGCCTCTCCTACCCGCATAATACATTATATAAAGAAAATTATATACCTTTCCTAACTTCTATTGCTACGGAAGCTGACAGATTAGCCGACTCTGAAATATCGTGGATAGGCAGAGTCGCTACATTTATGTCACGATCCGGACTGGTAAGCAGGTAGTGGATCCTCTGGTCAGTGAGGCGATGACGCGGGCCGTACTGGGGGACCGGTTCTAAGGAGTTACTGGTTTTCACCAGAGCCCGCCGCAAGGCGGGATGGGCTTGCTGCGGCGGTAACTCCCAGGTCGTATCCCCCGATAGCGACTTGAACTCACTGACAGCTGAGATAGGCGGGGTACAGAAGGACTAGACAGAGGCACGGTCAGACGTAGCAGAAGGTCAGGGCAGGCGGCAATGGTATGTAGTCAGGGGCAACAGCAGTAGGTCTGGATACACAGGTTATGGCACACACTAAACACTTTCACAAGGCACTAGGCAACAAGATCTGGCAGGGACAGGAAGGGGAAGAGAGTTTATATAGTATTCACAGTAATTAGGACTGATTAGGAATAGATTGGGCCAGGCACCAATTAATGGTGCACTGGCCCTTTAAAACTGAGACCAGACGCCGCAAGCGCTCCAGGATGGATACGGGACCCGGAGCGCTCGGCGTTACAGTACCCCCCCCCCTTAGGTCTCCCCCTCTCTTTGGATCCCAGAAACCTGCGGAAGAGTAGGAAATCAGGGACACTAGAAGAAGACGAACTAAAAGCGGGACCAGGCTGGGACTTCAAAGAGAGAGAAGAAGAGGGAACAGCTGCAGACACCTTAGATGCTGGTATACCATAAGGGGCAGATACAGCCGGTTTGGCAGGGACACTGGTGGCTGGCATGCCGAAGGTAGAGACAGGAGCAGGGGAGATCGGAGACTCTGGAGGTAAGATGTTCTGAGGAAAAACTTCGGCTTGCTTTTTAAAGAAATCAGAATAGTCCAGACAGACCTCGGGAAGGCCAGGCAAAGAAGAAATGGGCTGGAAGGAATTGGGTGGAGACATTGCTTGTGGCAGGAAGATCCCCAACTCTTAATGTCCCCAGTGGCCCAGTCGAGGCTAGGCGAGTGACGTTGGAGCCAGGGTAAGCCAAGGAGAATTTCTGAGGTACAGTTGGGTAAGACAAAAAATTCAATATTTTCATGATGGTGAACTCCAACACTCATGAGCAGAGGTTGTGTGCGGTAACGCACGATGCTGAGCAGACTTTCTCCATTCACAGATGAAATGAGGAGAGGTTTGACGAGTCGGGTAACAGGTATATTGAATTTATCGATGAGAGAGGCTTGAATGAAATTTCCTGCTGAACCTGAGTTCAGAAAGGCCACAGCGGAGAAGGAAGTCATAGTACTGTCAGGTAGAGAAATCCGGACTGGTGTAGTCAAACGTGGAGAGGATGAGTTTACACCAATGACGCCACTCCCACGTGAACAGGGAGCGTGCGTGCGTTTCCCAGACGTGGAGGAGGAATAGGGCAGTCCACTAGGAAATGTTCGGTACTAGCACAGTGCAGGCATAAATTTTCGTTTCTGCGATGAGTCCTCTCTTCTTGAGTCAGGCGAGACCGATCCACTTGCATAGCCTCCTCGGCGGGAGGCACAGGAGTAGGTTGCAGAGGATTCTGGAAGAGAGGTACCCAGTGATCTAGATCCTTTTCTTTGCGGAGCTCCTGGCGTCTTTCAGAAAAACGCATATCAATGCAGGTGGCCAACTGGATAAGTTCAGACAGGGTAGCAGGAATTTCTCGTGTGGCCAGAACATCTTTGATGTGGCTGGATAAACCTTTCTTGAAGGTCGCACAGAGAGCCTCGTTGTTCCAGGCGAGTTCAGAGTTGAGGGTACGGAACTGTATGGCATATTCGCCCACTGAAGATTTCCCTTGGATGAGATTCAGAAGAGCCGTCTCGGCTGAGGAAGCCCGGGCCGGCTCCTCAAAGACAATACGTACTTCGGAGAAGAAGGTCTGGACGGAAGCAGTGGCAGGACGGAAGCAGTTGCGGTCCCAAAGCGGTGTGGCCCAGGACAAGGCCTTTCCAGACAAAAGACTGACCACGAAAGCCACCTTAGACCGTTCTGTGGGGAACTGGTCCGACATCATCTCAAGGTGCAGGGAACATTGGGACAGGAACCCACGGCACATCTTAGAGTCCCCATCAAACTTATCAGGTAGAGAGAGGCGGAGTCTGGGGGCGGCAACTTGCTGCGGAGGAGAAGCTGAAGCTGGCGGAGGAGATGGTTGCTGCTGTAGAGGCAGAAGCTGCTGTAGCATGGCGGTCAACTGCGACAGCTGTTGTCCTTGTTGGGCGACCACGGTGGCAAGGTCAGCGAGACTTGGCAGCGGCACCTCAGCGGGATCCATGGCCGGATCTACTGTCACGATCCGGACTGGTAAGCAGGTAGTGGATCCTCTGGTCAGTGAGGCGATGACGCGGGCCGTACCGGGGGACCGGTTCTAAGGGGTTACTGGTTTTCACCAGAGCCCGCCGCAAGGCGGGATGGGCCTGCTGCGGCGGTAACTCCCAGGTCGTATCCCCCGATAGCGACTCGACCTCACTGACAGCTGAGATAGGCGTGGTACAGAAGGACTAGACAGAGGCGAGGTCAGACGTAGCAGAAGGTCAGGGCAGGCGGCAATGGTATGTAGTCAGGGGCAACAGCAGTAGGTCTGGATACACAGGTTATGGCACACACTAAACACTTTCACAAGGCACTAGGCAACAAGATCTGGCAGGGACAGGAAGGGGAAGAGAGTTTATATAGTATTCACAGTAATAATGACAGATTAGGAATAGATTGGGCCAGGCACCAATTAATGGTGCACTGGCCCTTTAAAACTGAGACCAGACGCCGCAAGCGCTCCAGGATGGATACGGGACCCGGAGCGCTCGGCGTTACAGTACCCCCCCCTTAGGTCTCCCCCTCTCTTTGGATCCCAGAAACCTGCGGAAGAGTAGGAAATCAGGGACACTAGAAGAAGACGAACTAAAAGCGGGACCAGGCTGGGACTTCAAAGAGAGAGAAGAAGAGGGAACAGCTGCAGACACCTTAGATGCTGGTATACCATAAGGGGCAGATACAGCCGGTTTGGCAGGGACACTGGTGGCTGGCATGCCGAAGGTAGAGACAGGAGCAGGGGAGATCGGAGACTCTGGAGGTAAGATGTTCTGAGGAAAAACTTCGGCTTGCTTTTTAAAGAAATCAGAATAGTCCAGACAGACCTCGGGAAGGCCAGGCAAAGAAGAAATGGGCTGGAAGGAATTGGGTGGAGACATTGCTTGTGGCAGGAAGATCCCCAACTCTTAATGTCCCCAGTGGCCCAGTCGAGGCTAGGCGAGTGACGTTGGAGCCAGGGTAAGCCAAGGAGAATTTCTGAGGTACAGTTGGGTAAGACAAAAAATTCAATATTTTCATGATGGTGAACTCCAACACTCATGAGCAGAGGTTGTGTGCGGTAACGCACGATGCTGAGCAGACTTTCTCCATTCACAGATGAAATGAGGAGAGGTTTGACGAGTCGGGTAACAGGTATATTGAATTTATCGATGAGAGAGGCTTGAATGAAATTTCCTGCTGAACCTGAGTTCAGAAAGGCCACAGCGGAGAAGGAAGTCATAGTACTGTCAGGTAGAGAAATCCGGACTGGTGTAGTCAAACGTGGAGAGGATGAGTTTACACCAATGACGCCACTCCCACGTGAACAGGGAGCGTGCGTGCGTTTCCCAGACGTGGAGGAGGAATAGGGCAGTCCACTAGGAAATGTTCGGTACTAGCACAGTGCAGGCATAAATTTTCGTTTCTGCGATGAGTCCTCTCTTCTTGAGTCAGGCGAGACCGATCCACTTGCATAGCCTCCTCGGCGGGAGGCACAGGAGTAGGTTGCAGAGGATTCTGGAAGAGAGGTACCCAGTGATCTAGATCCTTTTCTTTGCGGAGCTCCTGGCGTCTTTCAGAAAAACGCATATCAATGCAGGTGGCCAACTGGATAAGTTCAGACAGGGTAGCAGGAATTTCTCGTGTGGCCAGAACATCTTTGATGTGGCTGGATAAACCTTTCTTGAAGGTCGCACAGAGAGCCTCGTTGTTCCAGGCGAGTTCAGAGTTGAGGGTACGGAACTGTATGGCATATTCGCCCACTGAAGATTTCCCTTGGATGAGATTCAGAAGAGCCGTCTCGGCTGAGGAAGCCCGGGCCGGCTCCTCAAAGACAATACGTACTTCGGAGAAGAAGGTCTGGACGGAAGCAGTGGCAGGACGGAAGCAGTTGCGGTCCCAAAGCGGTGTGGCCCAGGACAAGGCCTTTCCAGACAAAAGACTGACCACGAAAGCCACCTTAGACCGTTCTGTGGGGAACTGGTCCGACATCATCTCAAGGTGCAGGGAACATTGGGACAGGAACCCACGGCACATCTTAGAGTCCCCATCAAACTTATCAGGTAGAGAGAGGCGGAGTCTGGGGGCGGCAACTTGCTGCGGAGGAGAAGCTGAAGCTGGCGGAGGAGATGGTTGCTGCTGTAGAGGCAGAAGCTGCTGTAGCATGGCGGTCAACTGCGACAGCTGTTGTCCTTGTTGGGCGACCACGGTGGCAAGGTCAGCGAGACTTGGCAGCGGCACCTCAGCGGGATCCATGGCCGGATCTACTGTCACGATCCGGACTGGTAAGCAGGTAGTGGATCCTCTGGTCAGTGAGGCGATGACGCGGGCCGTACCGGGGGACCGGTTCTAAGGGGTTACTGGTTTTCACCAGAGCCCGCCGCAAGGCGGGATGGGCCTGCTGCGGCGGTAACTCCCAGGTCGTATCCCCCGATAGCGACTCGACCTCACTGACAGCTGAGATAGGCGTGGTACAGAAGGACTAGACAGAGGCGAGGTCAGACGTAGCAGAAGGTCAGGGCAGGCGGCAATGGTATGTAGTCAGGGGCAACAGCAGTAGGTCTGGATACACAGGTTATGGCACACACTAAACACTTTCACAAGGCACTAGGCAACAAGATCTGGCAGGGACAGGAAGGGGAAGAGAGTTTATATAGTATTCACAGTAATAATGACAGATTAGGAATAGATTGGGCCAGGCACCAATTAATGGTGCACTGGCCCTTTAAAACTGAGACCAGACGCCGCAAGCGCTCCAGGATGGATACGGGACCCGGAGCGCTCGGCGTTACAGTACCCCCCCCTTAGGTCTCCCCCTCTCTTTGGATCCCAGAAACCTGCGGAAGAGTAGGAAATCAGGGACACTAGAAGAAGACGAACTAAAAGCGGGACCAGGCTGGGACTTCAAAGAGAGAGAAGAAGAGGGAACAGCTGCAGACACCTTAGATGCTGGTATACCATAAGGGGCAGATACAGCCGGTTTGGCAGGGACACTGGTGGCTGGCATGCCGAAGGTAGAGACAGGAGCAGGGGAGATCGGAGACTCTGGAGGTAAGATGTTCTGAGGAAAAACTTCGGCTTGCTTTTTAAAGAAATCAGAATAGTCCAGACAGACCTCGGGAAGGCCAGGCAAAGAAGAAATGGGCTGGAAGGAATTGGGTGGAGACATTGCTTGTGGCAGGAAGATCCCCAACTCTTAATGTCCCCAGTGGCCCAGTCGAGGCTAGGCGAGTGACGTTGGAGCCAGGGTAAGCCAAGGAGAATTTCTGAGGTACAGTTGGGTAAGACAAAAAATTCAATATTTTCATGATGGTGAACTCCAACACTCATGAGCAGAGGTTGTGTGCGGTAACGCACGATGCTGAGCAGACTTTCTCCATTCACAGATGAAATGAGGAGAGGTTTGACGAGTCGGGTAACAGGTATATTGAATTTATCGATGAGAGAGGCTTGAATGAAATTTCCTGCTGAACCTGAGTTCAGAAAGGCCACAGCGGAGAAGGAAGTCATAGTACTGTCAGGTAGAGAAATCCGGACTGGTGTAGTCAAACGTGGAGAGGATGAGTTTACACCAATGACGCCACTCCCACGTGAACAGGGAGCGTGCGTGCGTTTCCCAGACGTGGAGGAGGAATAGGGCAGTCCACTAGGAAATGTTCGGTACTAGCACAGTGCAGGCATAAATTTTCGTTTCTGCGATGAGTCCTCTCTTCTTGAGTCAGGCGAGACCGATCCACTTGCATAGCCTCCTCGGCGGGAGGCACAGGAGTAGGTTGCAGAGGATTCTGGAAGAGAGGTACCCAGTGATCTAGATCCTTTTCTTTGCGGAGCTCCTGGCGTCTTTCAGAAAAACGCATATCAATGCAGGTGGCCAACTGGATAAGTTCAGACAGGGTAGCAGGAATTTCTCGTGTGGCCAGAACATCTTTGATGTGGCTGGATAAACCTTTCTTGAAGGTCGCACAGAGAGCCTCGTTGTTCCAGGCGAGTTCAGAGTTGAGGGTACGGAACTGTATGGCATATTCGCCCACTGAAGATTTCCCTTGGATGAGATTCAGAAGAGCCGTCTCGGCTGAGGAAGCCCGGGCCGGCTCCTCAAAGACAATACGTACTTCGGAGAAGAAGGTCTGGACGTAAGCAGTGGCAGGACGGAAGCAGTTGCGGTCCCAAAGCGGTGTGGCCCAGGACAAGGCCTTTCCAGACAAAAGACTGACCACGAAAGCCACCTTAGACCGTTCTGTGGGGAACTGGTCCGACATCATCTCAAGGTGCAGGGAACATTGGGACAGGAACCCACGGCACATCTTAGAGTCCCCATCAAACTTATCAGGTAGAGAGAGGCGGAGTCTGGGGGCGGAAACTTGCTGCGGAGGAGAAGCTGAAGCTGGCGGAGGAGATGGTTGCTGCTGTAGAGGCAGAAGCTGCTGTAGCATGGCGGTCAACTGCGACAGCTGTTGTCCTTGTTGGGCGACCACGGTGGCAAGGTCAGCGAGACTTGGCAGCGGCACCTCAGCGGGATCCATGGCCGGATCTACTGTCACGATCCGGACTGGTAAGCAGGTAGTGGATCCTCTGGTCAGTGAGGCGATGACGCGGGCCGTACCGGGGGACCGGTTCTAAGGGGTTACTGGTTTTCACCAGAGCCCGCCGCAAGGCGGGATGGGCCTGCTGCGGCGGTAACTCCCAGGTCGTATCCCCCGATAGCGACTCGACCTCACTGACAGCTGAGATAGGCGTGGTACAGAAGGACTAGACAGAGGCGAGGTCAGACGTAGCAGAAGGTCAGGGCAGGCGGCAATGGTACGTAGTCAGGGGCAACAGCAGTAGGTCTGGATACACAGGTTATGGCACACACTTAACACTTTCACAAGGCACTAGGCAACAAGATCTGGCAGGGACAGGAAGGGGAAGAGAACGTTTATATAGTATTCACAGTAATTAGGACTGATTAGGAACAGATTGGGCCAGGCCACAATTAATGGTGCACTGGCCCTTTAAATCTGAGAGACGCGTGTGCGCGCCCTAGAGAGTGGGACCGTGCGTGCTGGGGCTGAGACAGAGGACGGGGCAGGTAATCAGAACGGGATGCGATCCGCATGGCGGCACTAGTCCGCTTGCGGATCACATCCCGTTCTGATTACCTGAGAGACCGGGGCGCTGCAGGAGACCAGATGCCGCGAGCGCTCCGGGATGGATACGGGACCCGGAGCGCTCAGCGTTACAATTTAAAATGTTCCTGCTTCCACGGTTTCTTTATCTGTTTCACACTCTCCCTATATCTTTACCTGCTTCCTTTTTCTCTAAGGCTCAAACTCTCCTCTCTACCATTATATGGGCTGGCAGACATCCGAGACTATCGGTCCATATATCAAAGAAATTGCCGCGAATGGGAGGGCTCGGCTCCCCTGATCTTAAAACGTACTATTTAGCTACCTTGATATCTATGTTGCGGCATTGGTGGAACACACCGTTGAATCTACCGTGGGTTGAAATGGAGAGCCATTCCATTTTGCCCCTAGCTACTAGAGATCTGTTATACTTGCCATACTGGGACTTACCTGTTCCAGCATTGCATAACCCATTGGTGAAGACCTCCTATTAAGCATGGGTTACATATATACGAGACACCACACCCTCTACTCCTCCCTCCTCCCTCATCTGGTACTATTCCGCTTACCCTACCCCAAGCACTCATTCCTGATTTAGATCTAACTTCTTGGATAAATAGTGGGATGACACACAGCTTCATTCCAAGCTTTGCAGACGAAACACGACATTCCATCTTGTGAGTTTTATAAATATCTACAACTTAGGCTTTTCCTTCATTCCCTGGCACCTACTAAAATACCAACTAACGGTTTAGCGATAAAACATTTAACAACTCCCCTCAAAGGTTTATAACCCATTTACAACAACATGATAGATGCCAAAACTTTCACTAAAACATACCCACTACGTCTTTGGGAAAAATACTTATCTTGTACTTTTTCAAATGAAGAATGGCAGTCAGCATTTAAAAATGTGCATTCTGCTTTTCAGTGCGCCTCGCATATAGAATCTACCCTAAAAAATTTTTACGATGGTATTATACACCAGATAGACTAGCGAATATATTTCCTGGAGTATCGCATTTATGTTGGCGGGGATGTGGTTCCCACGAGACTCTGTTTCATATTCTATGGGCTTGCCCCCGATTACAACCCTTTTGGAGATCATGCAAATCTCTTTTGTCCGATATAATAAAATGCACATTCGTGTGGACCCCGTGTTCTGTACTACTATTTTTAGGTTTGCAAATGATACCGTGCCACCTACGAGACCTATTTTGTATTAATTGCATTCTTGCTAAAATACTGATGGTTAGCTATTGGAAGTCGAATACTGTTCCGACATTATACTGCCTTATTGGTAAAATCAACACTACTTTGTCATATGAAAAGATAATTGCTTTGGGATCAGGCCGATACCTGAAATTTATGAAAAGATGGCAAAATTGGCTGTCGTCCCCGCACTGCCGCAATATATAATATATAGTTGTACAGTAAATAGACACCTTGCTTACATAAGCAACTGAACATTAATAAACACCACTCACGTTACGTTTAATGTAACATACATTGTTTATTATTCATAATGATGCTCACACAGTAAGACAAATATCGATAAGATGCAATGTGATTGAGAAATAATTGTAATAGACCAATACTATATTAATCTAAACAATAGATCTACATTAGCAGAGCACCTGCTCAGTCCTCAAAAGAACCGGATCACACAATACTTCCCGTTATTACAAAGCACCACACAAAAAAGAAAAAAAAAAACAGAGGCATACGGGGAGGAACCAAGCAATAATACATCACTAGCGCAATCTAATAGTATGAAGGACAGTAAAATTAAACTGTTTAATCATTCTTCATATATTTTAGACAAAATGAGATTAATTTATTAGTTAAAGGTCTTTCGTTTTGTTCTACTGCCCTCCCAAATAATTTTCAGCTTTTTCTTGATTTACATAAATATATCCGTAAACTTACCCTTGGACGTCATTTCTCATTAATGGAAAAACGGAATCAGATTGATAATACATTTACCCATATTGATGTGCCTTTGGCATCTACTTCCACTATGGAAGATATAGATCACCCTATTTCTGCCATTCACTCTGTGAGACATGTTGATGTCCATCCAGTCTCTTCTTTTTACCCTCTCCAGCATAGGGGCTCTCATGTAGAGACTTTTTATTCTATAGTCTCTAAAGAGTTATGTAGTCTACATGAAACTGTCAAATTCCAGGGTTATAAGGTCAATCTTAATACAGAGGAGCGATCAGCAAGTCTTTACAAAATAATTTATCCATTGTCATTCGTCCGGCTGATAAGGGGGGGGGGTGGAATAGCCATTCTTAATAGAGAGGATTATATCATGGAGGCCTTGTCAATATTATCTGACATTAATTATTATGAAATTCTTAACCCCTTAAGGACCCGGGCTTTTTCTGTTTTTTCATTTTCAATTTTTCCTCCTTAACTTTAAAAAATCATAACTCTTAAAAATGTTCACCTAAAATTATATATAATGGCTTAATTTTTGTGTCACTAATTCTACTTTGTAATGACATTAGTCATTTTACCCAAAAATCTACGGTGAAACGGGAAAAAAAATCAATGTGCGACAAAATTGATGAAAAAACACTATTTTTTATTTATTGGGGGCTTCTGTTTTTACGCAGTACATTTTTTGTCAAAAATGATACCTTATCTTTATTCTGTAGGTCCATACGGTTAAAATGATACCCTACTTGAATAGGTTTGAATTTGTATCACTTCCGAAAAAAATCATGAATACATGCAGGAAAATTTATACGTTTAAAATGGTCATCTTTTGACCCCTATAACTTTTTTATTTTTCTGTGTTCAGGGTGCTTTGAGGACTCATTTTTTGCGCCGTCATCTGAAGTTTTTAGCGGTACCATTTTTGCTCTGATCAGACTTTTTGATCACTTTTTTGTGGTATAAAAAGTGATCAAAAATGCGCTATTTTGGACTTTGGAATTTTTTTGCGCGAACGCCATTGAACGAGCGGCTTAAAAAGCGGTATATTTTTATATTTCGGACATTTCTGCACGCGGCGATACCACATATGTTTATTTTTATTATTATTTACATAATGTTTTTTTTATTTTTGGAAATGCCGGGTGATTCAAACTTTTATTAGGGGAAGGGATAATTGAAAGGGTTAATGATTTTTTTACACTTTTCTTATGCAATATTATAGCTCCTATAGGGGGCTATAACATTGCATTAACTGATCTTTTACACTGATTGATCCATCTCCATAGGAATGGATCAATCAGTGTTTTCGGCGATTGAATGCTCAAGCCTGGATCTCAGGCTTGAAGCATTCATTCGGCGATCGGACAGCACAGGAGAAGGTAAGAAGACCTCCTCCTGTGCTACAGCTGTTCAGGATGCCGCGATTATACCGCGGCGATCCCGAACAGCTCCCTGAGCTAACCGGCACATTTTACTTTCGTTTTTAGCCGCGTGGCTCAGCTTTGAGCTCGCGGCTAAAGGGTTAATAGCGCGCGGCACAGCGATCAGTGCCGCGCGCTATTAGAGGCGGGTCCCGACTTCCCTATGACGCCGGGCCCGCCGCAATATGATGCGGGGTCACCGTGTGACCCCGCGTTATATCGCAGGAGCGGGACCCAGGACGTACTCATACGTCCTGGGTCCTTACGAGGTTAAGGAAGATCCCTTACCTAAATATGAAATACAGTACCATACACTTATTAATAAAGCCATTAATTAATTGTTATTGCATAAAAAAGAGAAGGATTTTTTGTTGGTCAAACATTGTTTTTTATCTATTTTTTATTATTTACCCAAGTTTCACAAGCCCTTTACTCACCCCCCTGGTCGTCCTATTATTTCAGGTGTAGGGTCACTTACTAGTAATTTGTCCCATTTTATAGATTTATTTTTGCAACCATTTGTTATACAATTACCATCCTATTTAAAGGATTCTACCCAGTTAATTAGGGAATTACGTGATTTAGTTCTACCCCCCACTTTTTATTTATTACACTTGATGTTTGTGCATTATATTTCAACATTACGACATCCATTGGGTTAAAAGCTATTTATGACACTATCTCATGATCCCACTTTAGATCCTACACAAGTTTCCTTTTTAATTGAGGCTATGCAATTTATTTTAGAGCACAACACATTTCAGTTCAATAATATAATTTACAGGCAGATGCAGGGCTGCGCTATGGGGACTCGTTTCGCCCCAAGTTATGCCAATTTGGTCATGGGGCGATTCGAGTCCCTGTACATTCAGGAGCACCAGCAATTTTCTCCTTATATTATTTTTTACAGACGCTTTATTGAAGATTTGTTTCTTATATGGTCAGGATCTACCACTCTAGCCGAACATTTTGTATCTCACCTTAATCCCAATAACTGGGGTTTTTCCTTTACGTTGCATCAATCTGACAGTAAAATAGAATTTTTAGATTTATTGATTAAACGTGATATTAATAACTATGTCAGCACCAAGACCTTTTTTAAAAAGGTCGACTTGAACAGCCTCCTTGATTATAGTAGTTCACACTACCCTAAATGATTAAAAAATGTGCCTTATGGGCATTACTTGCGTGTCCGCAAAAAAATTACTAAAAAAAGGGACTTTTTAAAACAATCAAAAATCTTCTGTGAACGTTTTTTAACAAAAAAAAGTCAAAGATATATCACAGGACACTTAAGTGCAAAAATGCGATACGGTTAGAACAGCTCCGAAAAAAGATTATAAATATAATTTTATTACTGATTTCAATTGCGGTGCAGCAAATATCCGTAAAATATTAAACAAAAATTGGTCCATCCTATTAGATGACCCTATTTTAAAAAGTTGTTTACCTTCACAACCAGCACTCACTTTTCGTCGCTCTTTAAATCTTAGAAATATGGTAGCTCCAAGCAAATTCAAATCAGAAATGTTTTCCACAGATCAGAATTCGACCCCGATGGTCCCTGGTACTTATCCATGTGGATGGCCGAGGTGTATGTGCTGTGATATGATTGGTAGTCCCTCTTTTTCTTTTAGTTCCTCAGTATCCAAAAGGATCTTGAAAATAAAAAATCACTATTCTTGTTCATTTGCCATATATCCTTTAACTTGTTCATGTGGACTTCAATAGGTTGGCCGCACCGTTCAGGCGGTCACGTATCAATAAATATAGATCTAATATCAAAAAAGGTTTTGCTTTACATAGTGTTTTCCGACATTTACTTTTAAAACATGGTAAATTTACCAGCCATTTAAAACTTATTATTTTAGAAACTATCCCAATTCATATTCCTAACAGTATACAGAACATGAATAATTGGGAGTCCTTTTGGATTTTTACACTAGTCACTTTGTTTCCTGATGGTCTCAATGAGACACTTGAAAACGCTCGCTGAGCTCACCAGGACACTTGATTTTTATTGTTTTTCATATATTTATATATATTTTTATATAAATTTTTTTTATACATATGATTTTTTTTTATATATGTAATATATTCTTGAATTATATTATTTGTATGTCTATAGCATGAATTCTATGTATCTAGATGTTCTAGGTAAGAAGGGCTTCTCCCCTGAAAGGGTTAGGTTTTTACTTTTTCCCATGAAGGGGTTAAGTCATTTTTCCTATATATACTCTTTGTTAAACACCCTCTGATATGCCTGAGGAAGCGGGTCACCGCGAAACGCTGCGTTGCATTGTGGGAAATAAATCTTTTCACCCTAGTACCTGGTGTCAGCGCTCCTTTTCATCCCAACCTGTTGCTTGGAGAAATTGGTTTTATTTGGACATTATTAGTAAGTCACCAGGATTAGGGGATGATCAACGTCATTCCACTGCTTCATTTCTTACAACACGTGTTGGAAACGATGGCTGGTCAGTGCACTGGAGACGTGGCGCCTACATCTCATGGCCACATGAGCCCTGTATGAGCTGAACTGGGGAAGGAGGGGAGGGGCACAGTGGAGCACAGTTTAGGTTTTGCCAAATGGGAGGTTTTCTAGTAATCTGACAGAAGAGGAAGAGCAGGAGCTAGAGCCAGAGGAGCTAGATGTCATGATATACCAGGGGATAGGGAGAGTGAGCCCTAAACTGACCCTAAAATATCTCTCCCTGCCTACTTGCCCATCCATTCTAAAATGATGGATCGACAACTGGGCGCCGGTCCCTTCCTGTGCTAAAGTTCAGTGGCGTAAAAACACATAATATACATAGTCTTCACAGGCCAGAACAGAAACAGAAAACTACTAGACAACCAGATATACCAGACAGAATACAAATACTAACAGGGCAGAATATAAATTCACAAACAGAGCATAATATAGTTAATTAACAAACAGTTCATAAATCAGATAAACGGCTGACATGATAAAATGAATAAGATTAGGCATGATAAGAGTATACAGCAGAATTCAGGAGATGAAGGGGATAAACAGAAGAACTGAGAGTCATGACACTAAACTGAACAGGTCAGTTACTAAGAACTATCACAAGCAGTTGGAAGGAAAAAGATCAGATCAACCAAACAGGATATAAATATAGTACACTGTTCACACTGGGACACAGAACATACAAACTGGGCTCCCCACTTCACTATAGGAGTAGCCTTTAATAATAAAGCCAAATAGGCTACTGGCCAGCGGACACACTCCATCGTGTGGACAAAATGTTGACCCAGTAGGAAACAGAAATATAATACATCAAACACTAGACTAGAACCGGATGAGTCTGAATAGACACCAGAATACCGAACAAGAATATAACATACAGAGTACGGAGTACAAGCTAGACTCAGACACAGTGTGAACAAAGACAGAGCAGAACAAACAAACATAATCCTAAAACTGACTAATGTAACACAGACTAAAATACAAGGAGCATGCTATATAACCATGGCTAAAACCCAGACAAAATGACAAGATAAATACAAGATAAATGCTCAAGCAGACATAGTCAAAATATAGCACAAACAGACATAGTAGTATTGCACTCAATAACCAGCCCCAGAATGCAGGAGAACTCTGGCTAAATAACTCCACCAGAGTTCACATTTGTTCAGAGAATTAACTATTGCCTATCCAGGTGGAATAGCAAACCGCTCTGAACAAACTTGTGTGTGAATACACACCTAAACAGAAAAATGCAAAAACAAATAAACGGACATTACACTAGAGGGTTATAAGGAAGGCGAGACAGAGGACCCAGACACAACCTGGCAGTATGCAGTGGAGATGGAGGCAGGGAGTCCCTCCGAGTCACTTGCACAAATGGCACGATGCATGCTCACTTGCTTGCGTAGTGACCATCGAATTGTCAAAATTTGTAAGCGGGATGACTTCTGGATTTCCACATTATTGAACCCTCGCTACCACCACAAAATAGGGGCCTTTTTTACACCCACTGAGAGGGAGGACAAACTGACCTACTACAGAGGCATCCTATGTAGTCAGTTGGCGCCATCGTCCATCCTCTCGCAGGTCTTAATCAGGGGGTCCCCTGCGCTCACCTTCCACTGCCATGGCTGCTGGGGAGGGGTGGAGTGGCAGGAGCAGTACCAGCTCCATCAGCAGCAGCCTGAGTCTACAGTCGCTGATGATTAGCTTTCTTCACCTGCATGGGGAAGCAACTCCTCAGCAGCAGGTACACCTGGAGCAGGACATGAACCAGAAGGTGGTGGTATACCTTTAAATGCCCATGCCAACACACCTTGAAGATCCGCTGGACTTCTGGGCAGCCAAACTTGATTTGTGGCTGCAACTAGCAGAGTTTGCCCTGGAAAAGCTGTCCTGCCTGGCCAGTAGTGTGCCATCAGAGCGGTTGTTTAGTGCAGCGGGGGCCATAGCCACACGAAGGAGAACTCATCTGTCCACGAAAAAAGTGGAGAGACTGAACTTTGTGAAGATGAGTAAGGCATGGATCAGCCAGGATTTCCACCCACCAATGCCTGATGCATGAGAGTAGATTGACCATGGTGCCACACCAACACTTCACAAATATGGATAGTGCCAAACAGATGTAAGGCGCGGCTCTCCAGTTACAAACATTCCTCCACATCAGACCTTTTTTCACGCACCTTTGTCATTGCCACCCACCGCACCACTCTGTCACCGGGTCACTTTCAGGACTCCTAATGCTGCTGCCACATCCAGGCTGTCTCATTCAGCCACTACATGGTCTCTTCTCATACTTCAGCCAACTCAAGGCTGTGTCATTCAGCAACTATATGGTCTCTTCATGCTTCAGCCACCTCCAGGCTGTGCCATTCATTCAATATATGGTTTACTGATGCTTCAGCCAGCTCCAGTCTGTGTCATTCAGCAACTACATGGTTTAGTGATGCTGCTGGGCCTTGTACATTACCTACATATTTTTATGGAAGCACTAGGTACCATACATCTTCAATGGAAATTTAAAAATTCGTCTTTTATTCTTAGAGATTGTGAGGCCCTATTGTCTCCTCATCTACTGCCAACTCCAGGCTGTGCCATTCAGACACTATATGGTCTCCTCATGCTTCAGCCAACTCCAAGCTGTTCCATTCAGCCACTATATGGTCTCTTCATGCTGCCACAAACTCCAGGCTGTACCATTCAGTCACTATGTGGACTCCTCATGCTTCAGCCAACTCCAGGCTGTGCCATTCAGCCACTATATGGTCTGTTCATGCTGCCACAAACTCCAGGCTGTGCCATTCAGCCACTATATGGTCTCCTCATACTGATGCCTCCAGGCTCTGTCATTGTGCTGCCATGTGACGTGACTCATTGTTAAATTTGGTCCTTTGTACCCACACGCCGGGGCCTGTGACACTAAAACTTGGGATTTAAAATTTCTATTTCAAAATCCTCAGTTTCAATTTAAACATCTTAAATTTCTATTTAAAAATCTTAAATTTCAATGGTCTCCTCATGCTTCTGCCAACTCCAGGCTGTGCCATTCTGACACTATATGGTTTCCTCATGCTTCAGCCAACTCATGCTTCAGCCAACAGGATGTGTCATTCAGCCAATCTATGGTTTACTGATGCTGTTGGGCCTGGGCCTAAAAAAATGTTATGGTAGCACTAGCTAACCTAAATCTTCAATTTAAATTTCAAAATTAATCTTTAATCTTGGGGATTGTGAAGCCCTAGTGTCTACTCATTCTGCTGCCATCTCCAGGCTGTGACATTCAGACACTATATGGTCTCCTCATGCTTCAGCCAACTCCAGGCTGTGTCATTCAGCCAATTATGGTTTACTGATGCTGCTGGGCCTTTGTCTGGGCCTTGAAATTGTTTATGGCAGTGCTAGCAACCCTAAATCTTCAATTTAATTTTCACAATTCATCTTTTTATCTTAGGGATTGTGAAGCCCTCATGTCTATTCATGCTTCTGCCAACTCAAGGCTGTGCCATTCTGATACTATATGGTCTTCTCATGCTTCAGCCAACTCCAGGTTGTGTCATTCAGCCAATATATGGTTTACTGATGCTGCTGGGCCTGTGTCTGGGATTTGGCATTTTTTATGGGTGCGCTAGCTACCCCAAATCTTCAATATAAATTTCAAAATTCATCTTTTAATCTTAGGGATTGTGAAGCCCTAGTGTCTACTCATGCTGCTGCCATCTCCAGATTGTGACATTCAGACACTATAAGGTCTCCTCATGCTTCAGCCACATCCAAGCTGCGCCTTTCATCCACTATATGGTCTCCTCATGCTGCCAACACCTCCACACTGTGTCAATCAGCCACTAAATTGTCTCCTCATGCTGCCAACACCTCCACACTGTGTCATTTAGCCACTGTATGGTCTCCTCATGCTGCCAACACCTGCACGCTGTGTCATTCAGCCACTATATGGTATCCTCATGCTGATGCCACCTCCAGGCTCTTTCATTGTGCCGCTCTGTGCTCTGATTCTTAAAGCGATGGATGTAATCTGCATGTCATTCTGAATAACAGTATTATTTAACTACCCCAGCACACTCCATATGCGTGTTAGAACAAAGCAAAGTGTTTGACACCCCTATTAAGGTTCTCTGTAGTTTAGAAATAGCCGTTTTTAATATAACTAGGATCAAACCACATTTTTTGAAAAATTTGGCGAATCGGACGAATCAAATTTTTCAAAAGTTTGCTCATCTCTAATCATGAACATTGTACTGTAAAATAGACAACGGTCCATCAGCGGAATTAAGTGACACCTAATGAGCCTGTCTTCAGAATTGGCATGTGTATCAAGGATGTCATATTTGAGGTTTTTATGAAACAGAATAAGAACACCGGCCTTCCGTTGATTCGCTGGAGAACCTATGACCTCACCAACCCAATATTGTTTCATACAGATGAAAACTGCAGTGGGGAGGTGTGTCTCCTGCAGTAGGACAACAGCAGCTCTTAGCCTATTAAGATGGCAGAGTATCATTCTATGCTAAGAAAGGGAATGAAGTCCCTTCACATTCCAGGTGATAATTCTCATGTTATTACCAGGTAGAAAACTGAGTAGATGGCATGGTTCTCCAGGGAAGCAACTGATGTGTGCAATGTGATTATCCTTTTCAGGTGTGGGAAAACATAGACATTCGAAAAATAAAAACTAAGAATAAAATAGGAAATCAGGAAAGAGTAGCTAAGCTACTTCTGCAGCCATGTCCTTATAACTGTAAATCACTGTGTTTAGAGGACTCTCCTCCGCCATCTCCACCAAGGCTGAGTCCCCCTCTGGTGTGTTGTGCTGAAGGGTGCTAGCACTCAGCCCCACAGGAACCTCTGCTGCTATTTTGTGAGCCTTACCTTTCTGCAGGCTGCAGTGTGACAGAGCTTCTGGTATGGCTGCTGCTTTCCAAGAGCACTGGAGAAACTTCTCCATATACCATGCAGAGACTAGAGAGACTGAGGACAGCATTTAGCCCTGAATCAGCCTGTGCTGGTGTGTAGGTAAACGGTTTCAAGGCGCTGAGGCTCATAAACTCCTCCACTGCTCACCCGCTTGTATGCGTGCCCGATCCGGAAGTCTCACGTTATAATTCTTTGTAATTCTACAGGGTGGGCCATTTATATGGATACACCTTAATAAAATGGGAATGGTTGGTGATATTAACTTCCTATTTGTGGCACATTAGTATATGTGAGGGGGAAAACTTTTCAAGATGGGTGGTGACCACGGCGGCCATTTTGAAGTCTGCCATTTTGAATACAACTTTAGTTTTTTCAATAGGAGAGGGTCATGTGACACATCAAGCTCATTGGGAATTTCACAAGAAAAACAATAATGTGCTTGGTTTTAACGTAACTTTATTCTTTCATGAGTTATTTACAAGTTTCTGACCACTTAAAATGTGTTCAATGTGCTGCCCATTGTGTTGGATTGCCAATGCAACCCTCTTCTCCCACTCTTCAGACACTGATAGCAACACCGCAGGAGAAACACTAGCACAGGCTTCCAGTATCCGTAGTTTCAGGTGCTGCACATCTTGTATCTTTACAGCATAGACAATTGCCTTCAGATGACCCCAAAGATAAAAGTCTAAGGGGGTCAGATCGGGAGACCTTGGGGGCAATTTAACTGGCCCACGACGACCAATCCACTTTCCAGGAAACTGTTCATCTAGGAATGCTCGGACCCCACACCCATAATCTGGTGGTGCCCCACAATGCTGGAAAAACTCAGGGAATGTGCCAGCTTCAGTGCATAAAGAGGGAAACACATCATCATGTAGCAATTTTGCATATCCAGTGGCCTTGAGGTTTCCATTGATGAAGCCCAACTATCTTTGTACCCCATATACCACACCATACCATCAATTTTTGTGTTCCAAAAGCCTTGGAGGGATCTATTCAATGTGGGTTAGTGTCAGACCAATAGTGGTGGTTTTGTTTGTTAACTTTACCATTAACATAAAAGTTTGCCTCATCACTGAACAAAATCTTCTGCGTAAACTGAGGGTCCTGTTCCAATATTTTTTTTTGCCCATTCTGCAGCACCTGAAACTACGGATACTGGAAGCCTGTGCTAGCATTTCTCCTGCCGTGTTGCTCTCAGTGTGTGAAGAGTGGGAGAAGAGGGTTGCATGGACAATCCAACACAATGGGCAGCACAGTGAACACATTTTATAAATGATCAGAAACTTGTAAATAACTCGTGAAATAATAAAGTTACGTTAAAACCAAGCACATCATTGTTTTTCTTGTGAAATTTCCAATAAGTTTGATGTGTCACATGAAAAGTTTCCCCCCTGAATATACTAATGTGCCACAAACAGGAAGTTAACATCACTAACCATTCCCATTTTATTAAGTTGTATCCATATGAATGGCCCACTCTGTACATTTTTAATCAAGCATTGGAACTAGTTATCAATTGAGAATACTAATGTAAGTTTTGCTCTCCACCACACAAGGAGATAGATTTTTTGAACTTGTTTCCTCATCAAACAAGAGTCTGAATATCGGATAACTAAGAGATAAGGCATCTGTGCATTAATGCGCCCTTTTCATGCCAATAACAAGTAAACATACTATTTCATGCATGATTATTTAGAATAGTACTTTGTACCCCCTTGTGAGACGAAAAAAAAAGTCTATCCAATTTACATTTACTAACATGAAATCATTGCCAGCACACTAAGCTTTTCATCTGTCTGCACACTGCACAAATGTCTTGAAGAAATGACTTGTCAAGTGTGTATGTCTATTATTTATAGCTATATCCTCAATGGGATTTCATCTTCTGTGAAGCAGCAGATAAATGGTCTCCATTCATGTGTTTTAAGTATAGACATTTTATGGAAAATGTTGGTATATTCTAAATGTTGTGCTGCTACATAAATCAAGCAAAACTCAATTTTTCTTAGCTTATCTTAGAGTTGGATTGACCACAAGACCTTGTAGAGTCTCCATTGACATGACACCCTCTTGTTTATGCTGCATGAGTACTAGACTGTACATCCAGGTCTGTAGATACCATTGTTGAATAGTCATCCAGATAATATTTTTTTTATATATGATATTTTCCATTGCTTTATATACAGTCTAACAGTGTTTTTTTTATTTTCTCTAGTAGGTCTGAAGAACAAAACATAAGTTCAGGCAAAAGTGAGTCTATAAAAATAGTTGCAACCAATTTACTTATTTATTTATTGCTCCTCACCTGGAGATTTTAAATTTTGTCACTTAATTTTTTGCACTCCTTGCTATCCAAGACCCACAACATTTTATTTTTCCATATACAGAGCCATATAGGGTTTACTTTATGAGGGACATGTACTTTTTATTGGTAGATTTTTATTATTATTATTATTATTATTATTATTATTATTATTAATAATAATAATATTATTATTATTATTATATATTGCAAAACCTTTAAAGAAACACTGTCATTGTGGAAAAACTTTTTATATGTTACAGAGCTAATCGTTATATGCCTTTTTACAATATAAATCTATTAAAAAATGTTAATGTCTATTTTCGCCAGAAATTTAAACTGAAAATAGCCACCACTAGGGGTCGTCTGTCTTTAGCCAGACAAACTGATCTGGATTTTACAACATACTGGATACTGGCCATAAAGGGTGTCGGTATCAAGTATAGGAGATCGCTGCTGTATGAGCTACAGGGTATGCGTGGGCACGCACTGCCTGTGAACGAGCACTGTAATCTCGCACTGTAAACATAGAGAGAGAGCTGGGAAACCACTACACAGGCCCTACAGTATTAGGCTATTCCCCCCACGCTGCCTCCGGGACACCAAGCAGGTGGTGGCATATCTTGACATGCCCATGCCAACACACTTTGAAGATCCGCTGGACTTCTCGGCAGCCAAACTTGATTTGTGGCTACAACTAGCAGAGTTTGCCCTTGAAAAGCTGTCCTGCCCGGCAAGCAGTGTGCCACAAGAGCGGGTGTTTAGTGCGGCGGGGGCCATAGTCACCCCAAGTCACTCAGACACTATATGGCCTCCTCATGCTTCAGCCACCTCCAGGCTTTGCCATTCAGACACTATATGGTCTCCTTATGCTTCAGCCACCTCCAGGCTGTGCCATTCAGACACTATATGGTCTCCTCATGCTTCAGCCACCTCCAGGCTTTGCCATTCAGACACTATATGGTCTCCTTATGCTTCAGCCACCTCCAGGCTGTGCCATTCAGACACTATATGGTCTCCTCATGCTTCAGCCAACTCCAGGCTGTGCCATTCATCCTCATGCTTCAGCCAACTCAAAGCTGTGCCATTCAGACACTATATGGTCTCCTCATGCTTCAGCCACCTACAGACTGTGCCATTCAGAAACTATATGGTCTTCTCATGCTTCAGCCAACTCCAGGCTGTGCCATTCAGACACTATATTGTCTCCTCATGCTTCAGTCAACTCCAGGCTGTGCCATTCAGCCATTATATGGTCTCCTCATGCTTCAGCCAACTCCAGACTGTGTCATTCAGACACTATATTGTCTCTCTTCATGCTTCAGTCAACTCCAGGCTATGCCATTCAGACACTATATGGTCTTCTTATACTTCAGCCACCTCCAGGCTGTGCCAATCATCCTCATGCTTCAGCCCCCTCCAGGCTGTGCCATTCAGACACTATATGGTCTCCTCATGATTCAGCCAACTCCAGGCTGTGCCATTCATCCTCATGCTTCAGCCAACTCCAGCCTGTGCCATTCAGACACTCTATGGGCTCCTAATTCTTCAGCCAACTCCTGGCTGTGCAATTCAGCCACTATATGGACTCCTCATGATTCAGCCACCTCCAGGCTGTGCCATTCAGCCACTATATGGTCTCCTCGTGCTTCAGCCAACTCCAGGCTGTGCCATTCAGACACTATATAGTATTCTCATGCTTCAGACATCTCCAGGCTGGGCCATTCATCTTCATGCTTCAGCCAACTTCAGGCTGTGCCATTCCGCCACTATATGGTCTCCTCATGCTTCAACCAACTCCAGGCTGTGCCATTAAGACACTATATAGTATCCTCATGCTTCAGCCAACTCCAGGTGGTGCCATTCAGCCACTATATGATATCATCATGCTTCAGCTAACTCCAGGCTGTGCCATTCAGACACTGTATGGTCTCCTCATGCTTCAGCCAACTTCAGGCTGTGTCATTCAGACACTATATTGTTTCTCTTCATGCTTCAGCCACCTCCAGGCTGTGCCATTCAGCCACTATATGGTCTCCTCATGCTTCAACCAATATATGGTTTACTGATGATGCTGGGCCTGGGCCTAAAAATTTTTATGGTAGCACTAGCTACCATAAATCTTCAATTTAAATTTCAAAATTCATCTTAGGGATTGTGAAGCCCTAGTTTCTACTCATGCTGCTGCCAGCTCCCAGCTGTGTAATTTAGCCACTATATGCTCATGCTGCAAACACCTCCATGCTGTGTCATTCAGCCACTATCTGGTCTCCTCATGCTTCAGCCAAATCCAATCTGTGTCATTCAGCCACTATATGGTCTCCTCCTGCTGCCAACACCTCAACGTTGTGTCATTCAGCCACTATATGGTCTCCTCATGCGGCCAACACCTCCACACTGTGTCATTTAGCCACTATATGGTCTCCTCATGCTGCCAGAGAGGAAAGGGTTACAGAGTAGATTGGAGGGATTGGCTGACTGCCCAGGCTCACTCCCAAGACTCTGAGCAAATGAGTCATCACTGGGAGGGAGGCAGACAGACACGCCCCTCCAGCCAGCAAGATGAAAAAGTAACTGTGCAGCAGATAAATGTAAATTGCTCTGGATATTTAGGTCCTAGACACATAAAAATATATATGTACATGATCAGGATTAGGTGCTGAGTAACAGATCACTTTTTTTTTAACATATCCCAAATAAATTAAGGCATTTTTGCCTATGGAGCTGTGTTTGAGGTCTTTTCATTTTTGCGCTATGATCTGTGTTTTTATCAGTACCATTTTATGATACTTATTAACCCCTTAAAGAGGTACTCCGCCCCTAGACATCTTATTCCCTATCAAAAGAATAGGGGATAAGATGTATGATCGCGTGGGCCCACTGTTGGTGACCCCCGCAATCTCGGCTGCGGCACCCCAAACATCCGGAACACAGAGCGAACTTCGCTCCGTGCCAGATGACTGGTGATGCGGCTCGGAGGCTTGTGACATCACGGTCACGCCCTGCTCGTGACATCAAGGCCACGCCCCCTCAATGCAAGTCTATGGGAGGGAGCGTGACGGCCATAACCCCCCTCCCATAGAGTTGCATTGAGGAGGCGTGGCCATGACATCACGAATGGGGCATGGTCGTAACGTCATGAGCCTCCGGCGCTGCACCCGATGCTCTAAGCGAACATTGAGTGCAGCAGGGAGAGCACAGCGATCAGACATCTTATCCCCAATCCTTTGGATAGGGGATAAGATGTCTAGGGGCGGAGTATCCCTTCAAGGACAAAGGGTTTTTATTGGTCCCTTAGGGGACTTTTAGGAGGAATTATCAGATTCCTCATACAGATTAATGTAGCTCCATAGGACTACATTGATTAGAGTGCTCTGTGCTCATTTTGTAGAGCCTGGTCCAGTAAGGCTCTATCAAATGAAGACTCGGAATCTGGAAGGAAGGAGAAGTAAGCCCTTTGGCTACCTCCACAGTGAATCTCCCCTCAGCGATTGTGCTGCGGGGGCGATCCACTCCACTAGACCACCAGGGACTGATTAAAGGTTCCTTTAGACACTGCTGTCAGCAATTGCTGCATGCCCGCTATCAGCAGTGGCCCCCAGCCATTGGGTATGGAGCTAGCTCCAGTCAGGAGCCCGCTCCATACACGCTTTGCAATACCATGACGGACAAAGTCCATCATGTGTCTCCAAGGGGTTAATGGAATAAAAAAATTATTTTATTTATTTTTAAACTTTTATAAACAATCATGTTTACCCATCAATCCAATACATGCTTTTGGAAGGTTATATTAGCAAATATTTTACAGCAGCTACTGGGGCAAGGCCTTGGGCTGCCATGACAACCAATAGACACCCAACATTGGGTAGAAACCAATAAGACCCCTGAACCAACACTGACACACATTCTAACTGTCAAGATTCCACTATTGATTGTGGCATCTAGACAGTTAAATGGCTGGCATCAGACCAATGCTGGTAAAATGACAGCTGGTGTAAGCTGCAGATAGCAGCTGGTAACCACTATGTATAGAGCCAACTCAGCTCCTGAGACCGTGCCATACTTTTCACCTGACATATGCTACACAGGTAGCTCATGAGTTGAAAAAGGGGTAATGGGGAATCATTCATCATTCTGCCATGCATTGCCAGCTGATCGATGTTCATACAACATACCATATTTTGAATCTTGTTCCTTATAATAATGTTCCAGGTTTTCATTCCAAATTTACCCTGGCCCTGACTTTGACCTTGTTCCTGGATATTCTGCCTCTGCCTTAGCCTTGGATTGTTTGCCTAGTATCTTTTGTTCTATTGTTAGATCGGACCCTCAGATCTTTTCCTGACTAAACACCTTTCAGTATCTCATTTGTCTCATCATCTAGACTATCGCATCCAGAATGCCCTCCTGAATGACGGCCTTTGTCTCCCTTCGTTATTACACTAGTACTGTGTCAGCACGGCCTCCACTAATATGTGACTGTTCTTAACTGTACTAGAATAAGAGCTTTTTTAAAATTATTCTAGTCATATGCGTCAATTTATAAGATGTAACTTGATTATTTAAACTTTAATTAAATTCATGAATGAGCTATTTCACATAAAAATCCATGCACACAAAGAGATACTTTTCATAAAGTTCACATGGTACCTTCTCAGTGCTTCTAGTAAATGACATATTATGGATCTGTAATCTGCCATGTACATTTCTGCCATAGATGAGGGGATTATTGGACTTGGATTTCCTTCTTTACTTCTTTTTAACTTCTTCAGCATTCCCAGATTTTCTTAGTAAAATAAAAATGTATATACACTTGAAGCTGACAATTGAAAATGTAGCTACAACATTGAAACTATATTCAAAAGAATGTGCAGATTCTTATTGAGTTATCTCCTTAAAATCAAAAGTATCTTGAATGTACACCTGTCTGGCTTGAAAAACTCACTTGGGTTAACTGAGCCTGTAGCTATGGCAACAGGCTGAATGTGATCCACTGATGATCCTTCTACAGCCCCTGTATTTCAAGCTGTAAAATATCAAGAAACAAGGCTTTAAAAATGAAATCTTTAAAATATTCAATATGGTATTTAAACAGGAATAGTTATTTGAGCCATCTATCTCAAACATGCGTTTTATTAGATTTACATATATTATTATTATTTTTATTATTATTAATAATAATAATAATAATAATAATAATAATTAAAAAAAAAAAATATATATATATATATATATATATATGATTTAATGTTATCTATTGATACATAAAAATGTATGACAGCAGCAAAGTGATGGGAAAAGCAAATCTTGGGTTGCACAATGGTTCAGTGGTTAGCACCAATGACTTGCAGCTGGGGTTGCCACCTTTTCCATCAAGTAATACCAGGCAGGTTAAAGGGATAATCTAGCCCTGATACATTTTATCCCCTATCCAAAGGATAGGGGATAAGATGTCTCACCGCGGTGGTACCGCTGCTAAGGACCCCCGCTGCTAAGGACCCCCACAATCTTGTATTCACCACCCACCTGTTTGAGCTGGACACCGCAGTGCCAGCTTACAAACAGCTGGGTGACGACCATGGGGCCGAAGTATCATGACATCACGACTCCGCCCCGTGTGACATCACCCCCGCCCCTGCTACGGAAGTCTATGGGAGGGGGCGTGACGGCCGTAGACTTGCATAGCGGGGGGTGATGTCACACAGAGGCGGGGACGTGATGTCACGATACTCAGGCCCCATGGTCGCCAACCGGCTGTTTGTGAGCTGGCACCGCAGCATGCAGCTCAAACAGGTGGGTGGTGAATACAAGATTGCGGGGGTCCCCAGCAGCGGGACCCCGCCGTCAGACATCTTATCCCCTATCCTTTGGATAGGGGATAAGATGCCTCAGGGCCGGAGTACCCCTTTAATATTGTAAAAAAGAGGTGTGATGGGAGGATTGGCTTCACAAAGAGCTAGTACAGGGAATAAATATACTGTGTTCATGCTGTAACGCAAGTTGGCAAAGAGTCCAAGTGATCACCCTACATGTTATAAGTCATACACTCATCAAATACAGATTAGATGCAAGAACAGCATGACTGTTCCATGACATAAAGTAGCACAAACAACTATTTCATGTCTTCCTCTATCCACCCATCACCATGAGGGTAAGAGGGCAAAATCAAGATGCTGAAGATGACAGTCTGTGCATGAAATCATATGCATGGATCTTTTTATTAATAGGACAATGGAACACACCTTTAAAATCTTTGGCAACTTTGGAGTAATTTAATAATTTTACATGTCTTATTTGCTGCAATCTTGTAGAGGGGTATTCATCCATTGAGATGCAAGCAGATGAGAGGGCAAATTTGATGTGGAATAAAACTATGCCATGTGTGAATCTCTCCTTTTTTTTTAAAGAAATGTAGTTTAGTCTACTGTAGACTTTATTGATGACCAGTTCTTCAAAATATTTCCTCTGAGCTTCCAACCAATCAAGCATTCCAAGGGTTTTTAAGATGTACAGATAAAGCCAGCAAAAATGTTATAGTTGGCACACTATATCTGTCATAGAATGTGCTATGCTATCATTGAAGTATGCCTTATAAAGAGCAGGGGCACCTGTCTTTAAAAAAGTTTGTGATCCCTTTTACACTTTCCATACAAACAAAAGACATTGGGGGAGATTTATCAATACATGTGCAGAGGAAAAGTTGCCCATGTTAACCAATCAGATCGCTTCTTTCATTTTTAACAAGGCCTCTGCAAAAATGAAAGAAGCAACTTTTTCACTGGACAGGTTTTGATAAATCTCCTCCATAGTTGATAGAGTTGCCTGGCTTTATGCAACACTAACATACTTCTGAAGACTCATTGGAAATGCACCTGTTTTGGATGAGGCACATGGTTTCCTGCTAAGGAGGTGTGGTAGATTGGGGCACTCAATTGCCATGATCATGCATCACAATCTGGTGCACCTTTTTGCTCCTAAGCAGGAAACCCACATCTCATCCAATACAGCCAAAGGTCCAGCATAGAAATATAAATCATCGCTGGCTTATATCTAAGTAGTGAATCTAATTTCCTGTGTCCTTGGCCTGCAAATCAATAAACATTAGGAGGTGATGCATAACACATTGTTGATTTACTGAACCTTCACAATCTTTCTGCAGTGCTCTACTTTGTTTACACTAGGCACCAGCACAAAAAAAAAAAAAACATTCACAAACGGTCATGTACACAGCTCTATGCAAGGGTGATACACTGCCAAAACTAATATGCCCCCTGAGGAAGCTCCATAGTCCTAGCGAAACATATGTTTGGGTTTGTACACACACTGGTAAGACATGTACACTTGTAATAGACTCCGGGACTCATGCTTAGCATTATACCTATAAGTTCTTGATTTAACCCCTTAAGGATGCAGCCCATTTGGGCCTTAAGGACACAGACAATTACATTTTTACGGTCTCGTTTTTTCTTCCTCGCCTTCAAAAAATCATAACTCTTTTATATTTTCATCCACAGACTAATATGTGGGCTTGTTTTTTGCGCAAGTAATGCCATCACTCACTTTACCATTAAATGTATAGCGCAACCAAAAAAATACTATTTGTGTGGTGAAATTAAAAAGAAAACCGCAATTTTGCTAATTTTGGAAGGTTTTGTTTTCACGCGGTAAAATTTACGGTAAAAATTACATGTGTTCTTTATTCTTTGGGTCAATGCAATTAAAACGATACCCATGATAACCTACTTTTATATTACTATTGCGCTTAAAAAAAATCGCAAACTTTTTCACCAAATTAGTACGTTTAAAATCCCCCTATTTTGAAGACCTATAACTTTTTCATTTTTCCGTATAAGCAGGGGTATGAGGGCTCATTTTTGCGCTGTGATCTGTACTTTTTATTGATACCATATTTGCTTATAGAGATCTTTTAATCCATTTTTTATAATTTTTGGGGGGAATAAAATGTTATAAAAAAAAAAGCATCTATTTTGGCCTTTTTTATTTTTACGTTCACGCCGTTTACCGTACGGTATCATTAACATTTTATTTTAATAGTTCAGATATTTACGCACGTGGCGATACCAAATATGTATGTAAAATATTTCTTAACACTTTTTGGGGGTGAAATAGGGAAAATGGGCCAATTTATGTTTTTATTGGGGGAGGGGGTTTTACACATTTTTTTTTAACTTTATTTTTTTACTTTTATTTTTACACTTTAATAGTCCCCATAGCAATCACTCGATTGCTAATACTGTTCAGTGCTATGCATAGGACACAGCACTGATCAGCATTATTGATCATCTTCTGCTCTGATCATCGGGAAGGCAGATCAGAGCAGAAGACGCTGGCAAGGCCGCGGAGGCAGGTGAGGGGAGCTCCATCTGCCGTGCTGGATGATCTGATCACCGCGGCAGCGCTGCGGGCGATCCGATCATCCATTTTAGTGACCGCGATACTGCAGATGCCGTCATCTGTATTGATCACGGCATCTGAGGGGTTAATGGCGGACATCCGCGGGATCGCGGGTGTCCAACATTATGGGCGGGTCCCTGGCTGCGAACAGCAGCAGGGACCTGCCGCGCATGATCCGGGCATCGCTCCGATGATCACGGTTATGCTTAGGACGTAAATGTACGTTCTGGTGCGTTAAGTACAACCTCACCAGGACGTACATTTACGGCGCTCGTTGTTAAGGGGTTAAGATGCACTATGCACTTTATCTAGAGATAATTCTGACTGCAGATTACTATCTTGTGAACTGTGAAGTGTTATTACTTAATACCATCTGGGATCTATTTTTACTTTTTGTTATGGACACCTTGATCTTACCTGTAGTGTATTTCCGGTTGTGATATTTAAGAGCGCCATGTGATGAATTGACTATATGTATTTTATTTGTAATTGTGACTAATAACGATTTATATACTTTAATATACAAATGTATTGGTGTTTTGTCCATATTTTGGGGTACAGCATAAACTAATACCAAAAACAAAAAAACTGTATCCAGCAGGAAGGAGAAATATGCTTCCTATTTATTCACTATTGGAAAATTGATGTGATCTGACAGATTGTGTTATTGTTTGGGCAGACATGGATTGACAGTTTAAGTCTGTATAATAAAGTTTTTATTTGACAGTTACAGTGGGGCAAACAAAGTATTTAGTCAGCCACCAATTGTGCAAGTTTTCCCATTTAAAAAGATGATAGAGGCCTGTAATTTTCATCATAGATATACCTCAACTATGAGAGACATAATGAGAAAAAAAAAATCCATAAAATCACATTTTCTGATTTTTTAAGAATTTATTAGCAAATTATGGTGGAAAATAAGTATTTGGTCACCTAAAAACAAGCAAGATTTCTGGCTCTGACAGATCGGTAACTTCTTCTTTAAGAGTCTCCTCTGTCCTCCACTCGTTACCTCTATTAATGGCACCTGTTTGAACTTGTTATCAGTATAAAAGACACCTGTCCACAACCTCTAACAGTCACACTCCAAACTCCACTATGGCCAAGACCAAAGGGCTGTCAAAGGACACCAGAAACAAAATTGTAGACCTTCACCAGGCTGGGAAGACTGAATCTGCAATAGGAAAGCAGCTTGGTATGAAGAAATCAACTGTGGGAGCAATTGTTAGAAAATGGAAGACATACAAGATCACAGATATTTTCCCTCGATCTAGGGCTCCACGCAAGATCTCACCGCGTGGTGTCAAAATGATCACAAGAATGGTGAGCAAAAATTCCAGATCCACACAGGGAGGCCTAGTGAATGACCTGCACAGAGAGCTAGGACCAAAGTAACAAAGGCTACCATCAGTAAAACACTATGCCACCAGGGACTCAAATCATGCAGCGCCAGACGTGTCCCCCTGAGAAAGCCAGTACATGTCCGGGCCCATCTGATGTTTGCTAGAGAGCATTTGGATGAGTCAGAAGAGGATTGGGAGACTGTCATATGGTCAGATGAAACCAAAGTAGAATTTTTTGGTAAAAACTCAAAAAGTGTTTGGAAGAGAACGAATGCTGAGTTGCATCAAAAGAACACCATATCTACTGTGAAGCATGGAGTTGGAAACATCATGCTTTGGGGGTGTTTTTCAGCAAAGGGACCAGGACGACTGATCCGTGTAAAGGAAAGAATGAATGGACAGAGCAAAAAGCAAGTACTCTATTTTTTTGTTTATTGTGGAATGCATTTTACAGTGGATACTAATTTATCATGTCCTTTTTTTTGCTTAGATGCATTTTTTTGCACAAATATGTTTTTTTTAACGCAAAAATACACGATCAAAAAGGACACGTAGGAAAGTGTTCTACTAAGACAGCCGGGGGATGCAGGAGCCGTCCCTCAACACTGCTAAACTACAACGACTCCCATTATGGGACAAAGTCTGTTCCATGAAAGGAGTAGTTGTAGTACCGCAGTACTGAGAGATGACACTTGCACATCCCCCGGCTGCGGGACTACTACTCCCATCATGGACAGAATCTGCCCATGCTGGGAGATATAGTCCAGGGTCCGAGTCATTGTCCAGAGACAATCATCCGATCCGCATTTATTAACTGTAAAAGCCGGCGGCACATGTGGCTCCACTGCGCTGTCTAGCGGCTCCCGGCGGGGAATACTGTATACGCTGTCAAAATTCATAATCCCAGCCACCGTGAGATGGGAGCTCTGATAGATGAATAGCTATTCACCAATCAGAGCTCCTGTGAATGCGGAGGACTATGTCAGATTGGAGGACTGCGACGATGACCAGCGTTCTTTTAATTTCAATAAAACGGTTAACGAGGGCTGTGGGGGAGTGTTTTTTTTAAATAAATAAAAAAAAATTCAATGTGTCTTGTTTTTTATAATTGAATTTTCAGGCTTAGTAGTGGAAGCTGTCTTATAGACTGAATCCATTACTAAGCCGGGGCATAGCATTAGCCCCCAAATCAACTAGCGCTAACCTCCTATTATTACCTCGGTACCCACTGCCACAGGGGTTCTGGGAAGAGCCGGTCCCAACAGGCCTGGAATGGCGCTCCTGGGCCTAGGCGGTAACAGGCTGGCATTATATAGGCTGGGGAGGGCCAGTAACAATGTTCCTCGCCCACCCTGGTAACGTCAGGCTGTTGCTGCTTGGTTGGTATCTGGCTGTTACTGAAAATAGGGGGGACCCTATGTGGTCCCCCCATTTTTTCAGCAGCGTGGGTTAACTCTTTCCTTGCTGGGCTCCTGTATGGTATACATGGGTACACTTTGCACCCCTGTATACTATACAGCTGGTGGAGGTAAGCAGTGAGGAGATAGCACCAAATTTAGACCAACCAAAATTATCTACAAAAAACTATCGACACCAACATTGATAAATTTCCCTCATAAAGTATAAATATGTTTCCTATGGGTTGTAGTCGGCACAAATCTTTTCCTTTAACTTCATATTTCTACACAAAATGAAAATCCATATAAACGTTTTAATTTTCAGTTTTGTCGTTTATTTACATTTTAATATCCTGCAGATGTGTGTCCAAATCTACAAACGTCTGGTTATTAATGAAAATGCATAATTTCCCACAAATATTCATAATTCTCTATATTTTTGTAATGTTCACCGACAGACCTTGTGATAGAGTATATCTGTTCTGCTACAGATTTTATTTTAGTTTTTTTTTACCTTCAAGCTAAATGAGTTTTCAGTGGAAAATTGCTATCACCTCAATGTAAAGGTGACAGTGTACATCTGTTTAGTCAACTCTTTAATTTAATGTCAAGTTACTCCCTATGGCAACATGACCATGTCACTTCCCAATCTGCTGATTTTATACACCTGTCTGGTTACAAAGCTGTTGAAATAGAAATCCCAAGGAGGATTTGTTGAACCAGTCAAAAGCACATTCTTTTTTTTTTTTTTAGTTGAACAACTCCAAGTTGCTTGTTGTTATAAATGACTTTCATCAGTTGGTAATAAAGAGTTTAGTATGTCATATGATCTCATACATATAGCCATAGTAGGGCTGGGTTCATGCAAAGTATTTTTGCATGTAATTGGTCATTATTTTGGTATTTTATTTTTAATTGTTGTGCATTTTGTAACCATTTCTGACTTAGGCTAAAAATTCTGACCAAAATATTTCATATTCGCCCAGCCAGAAATTAGCTATTATGTGGAACCCATAATCTGTTTTATGAGCTGTATAAAAACTCATCTTGTGTAATTAATTTTTTCTTTTAAATATATTTGAAGTCTTTCGATATTTGACTCTGAAGATAAGATTATAAAAATGCCTTCTTATTTACAAAACACCCATTGCCTGCAGCATCTTTGGACCATCCCCCAAAAGATTTTGTTTTACAATACAATTAAAATGTTTGTGCAATACGAAATCTTTGTGCATATATGACTAGTAGTAGAATGTTTTTAAATGGTTAGAGAGGTCTTGAAATATATATATTTCCTATTTTTTTTCTTGCAACTGCAGCGGATGTGGGAGGTGTGAGTTATTAAGGGTTTAAACTGGGGCAAAATGTAATGATATCGATAGTAAATTATAATTATATAATATTACTAATTAGTGTAAACACTTAATATAGATTATATTTGTCTGTTTTTGTTCATTTTGCACAATAAAGATTATAATTAGAGATGAGTGAACCCAATCGACCCGATTTTTTGTTTTTTCTGTCTTTACCGTTTCGGCTTGCGCGAGCCATTAAATAGTCCTGAAAAAAGAGAAAGCATCATTTTTTGGCAGGTGGAACAATAAGGGCAGGCAGGGGGCAGTGATGATGATGTAGGGAAAGCAGCAGATCACATGATAACCCAGGTCTATCAGGTGATATACTGCTTACTGTGTCAATCAAGCACAAAGGCCAATAGGGCACTCCCGGCGCATCAGCAACATCCGCGGTGCCTCTGTGGACATCAACCCACCACTCAATCTACCAGCCTGGCATCAGCTTCTTAACATCACCATGACATTTGAGTGTTGCGCTTGAGCTCTATTATATGCATACCTCACCTGAGCATTATTCCATTCTGTGGGCCAGCATACAGTATCATTCTGTATCTGAGTAGAATGCATCATCACTGTAATGCCTGAGTTATTTTTGTGCCAGATTTGTTATTTGGAGTTAGTATTTCTGGGTCGCAGTCCGCCTTTGGAGCGTGTTCCTGAGGTGGGAGAAATGGCTGCAGTGGCTGACCACAGCCCTAGTGGGACTGCTGGTAGTTGTGGTGAGGATTCCGAAAGCTATCATGGTGGATGTGGTGTGAGGAACAGGGAGGCCACGATGACACATCAGAAGTGCTAACTGGGAGGAGTAGTGGGGATGATGAAAAGGAGTTTAAAGGGGTATTCCGGGAAAAAACTTTTTTTTATATATCAACTGGCTCCAGAAAGTTAAACAGATTTGAAAATTATTTCTATTAAAAAATCTTAATCTTTCCAGTAGTTATCATCTGCTGAAGTTGAGTTGTTCTTTTCTGTCTGACAACAGTGCTCTCCGCTGACACCTCTGTCTTTCTTGGGAACTGTCCAGAGCAGAAGTGGTTTCCTATGGGGATTTGCTCAAGTTTGGACAGTTACTGAGACAGACAGCAATGTTGGCAGAGAGCACTGTTGTCAGACAGAAAATAACAACTCAACTTCAACAGCTGATAAGTACTGGAAGGATTAATATTTTTTTGAATAGAACTAATTTACAAATCTGTTTAACTTTCTGGAGCCAGTTGAAAACATTTTTTTTTCCTGGAATACTCCTTTAAAAAGGAGGTTGTCAGTGGGCCTTCTGGTCTGAGCAGCTGAGGAGCAAGTGACGGTGACACTGGTGCTGGAGAAAAAAACTTTCTAGTACGGGGGCACAGTTGGGTGTTGATATACAAAGCTATTTATGGTATCCTGACATGTGGAAATTCTTTACTATGTTACCAGATGCAGAAAAGAATGCACTATGCTGTCTCTGCAGAGAGAAAGTGAGGCACAGGCAATGTCCAAATTTAGGAATAAGGCCTCTATGTCAGCACCTCAAGTATCACAAATTTGTGGACTGGGTAGTAGTATCCCTAGTCCACAAATTCCTGCTCTCTGCTGGGTACATATAACTCTACCTCACCACTGTCAGCTGAACGCTTGCTCCTACAGTAACACCAACCCACCATCACCCTACTTCCAGCCAAGCCTACACGTACAGAAACCATCATCCACAATAAAAGGAATAATTTTTGGAACGCTTGGAAACATCCATGCTGTCTTCCTCACTTGCTAGATTAACAACCGGTTGCCACTCATAAAAAAGGGATGATTTTTGGAACGCTTGGAAAAATCCATGCCATCTACTCGCAACTGTCTAACAGCCATGCCTCTTCCATAAGCAGCACTTTTTTTTTTAGGATTTGTCTCATCTGTGTTGTGTCATCCTCCTCCCCATTCCATCAGTTATCAATTGGGGAATCCATGTGTTCCAGACACCAGTATTCTCCCAGTCACCCTGTTGTAGTGTGTCTCAATTTCTACCTGGCCAAGTTGTTGGTGGCACAGACCCTCCCATACCATCTAGTGGACTCCACGGCCTTCAAGCTGTGCCCAGCCAAGGTGGCATGTAACTAGTCAAAATTATTTTGCTGAGACATCAGTACCATGCATACATCGGTTGATACACAGAGTAGTACCCATGGCCGGGAGCAATATGTGGCCGAAAAAAAGCTTTGCCCCATTTCTGTTGTCTCAGTGGGATTCCCCAGCTGGGCCTGGGCTGCCTGGCTGGGGCAAAATTCACATTTATTGTGTTTGCTTTTGCAAACACCCTGCGGCCAACCAGGACTGCTGGACAAATTCATATTTGTTGCATTTGCTTTTGCAACCACCCTGAGGCCAACCAGTGCTGCTGGGCCAAATTAAAATTTGTTGTGTTTTTTTTTTCTTTTTGCAACCACCCTGCAGCCAGCCAAGACTCCTGACCAAAATGAGTACCTAGTTGCCCTTATTTTGCTGAGACAGCAGTACCCTGCATGCCAAGGTTGATACGTGGAACTGTCCTTAAAGCCAGGAGCAATACATGTCTGAAAAACAGTTTTGCTCCATTCATAGCTGCTACTTTCAGCCAGGCCTAGGCCATCTGGCTAGGACGAAATTCAACAAATTTTTTGCAAATTTTTTTTTTGCAACCACCCTGCGGCCAGCCAGGACTTCTGACCAAATAAAAAAAATTTGTGTTTGCTTTTGCAAAGACCCTGTGGCCAGCCAGGGCTGCTGGCCAATTTATAATTTGCTGCATTTGCTTTTGCAACCACGCTGTGGCAAGCCAGGTCTTTGCATACACAACCCATGCATGTTAGCATCACCAGTCCAGGAACCATATAGTTGAATTTTAATTTCAATTTCAAAATTAAATTCCTTTAGGAGCAGATGCTGACGGCAATGATAGAAGAAGGAGGGATGGATGAGACTACACGTCTTGATGGCATCAGTACAGATGTTCTCCTTGAGGAGGAGGAGTTGGATGAGAAGATAATGGAACCTGAGGAGGATATGGCGATGGACTCTATGGAAGAGAGAGGGGACGATGACCTTACACAAGATGACATTTATGAGGATGAGGAGAAGCATGACCAACCTTGGCTCTATGGGACAGAAGAAGAACAAGCTAAACTGGCAAGGATGGCTAAGTGTATGCTTTCCTGCTTCCACAATAACAAGCATATTGTGGGCTTGAACGGAAGAGAAGAGTACAGGGTAGCAACAATCTTAGATCCTCGGTACATAGAATATAATTTTTCGCACCTTCTGAGAAGGAAGTTTAGTTGGATGCGTATAAGGAGCAGCTACACAGCCAGCTTGCCACGGCTTTCCAGCAATAAACAACTGCTGAACGGGAGTCCAGCCTCCACTCTCCACAGAGTTAACGCTCCACTACCTCTGCCAGTACTACCCCAGCAAGAGGCAGGAGCATCAGCAGCAGTGGCAGCATCTTGACATATGAGCACATGATTGTAAAGTTTCTGCATCCTGTATGCTCCCCTGACAGGAGTAACAAAAAGCGATGTAAATCACCACCTTAACAACCAGGTTGAGGTCTACCTCAGCAGTGCCCTTTCTCTGACAGACACCATGAGCTCAGACCCCATGGACTCCTGGCTCACCAGATTAGACCATTGGCCACAACTTTCCCAATTTGCCATGAGTGTTCTGTCTTGTCCACCCCCCATGTGTGGCTTCCATCACCCCCTAGAGTGTTTAGTGCAGCAGGCTGTGGTCACCCCGAAGCGAACAAGATTGTCAGTCAGCAGCGTGGAAAAACTGACTAACTAAAATGAATCAGGCATGGATCAGTCAGGAATTTAAACCTCCTGTGCCAGATGCCACTGATTAGGCTGTACTACCACAATCCCTGCTGGATGCTAGATACATCTGTCCGCCATCTCATGCTGTACGCTAGTGACATCTGTCCACAATCTCATGCTGTACACTAGTGACATCAGTCTGCCACCTCATGCTGTACACTAGTGACATCTGTCCGCAATCTCATGCTGTACGCTAGTGACATCAGTCCAACATCTCATGCTGTACGCTTTAAACATCTGTCTTCTATCTCATGCTGTACGCTATTAACATCAATCAGCCACCACCTGCTGTATACAGGATACTATTAGTAACACCAATCTACCATCTCCCTTCTTCCAGCCAGTCCTACACATACACAATCCATCATCCCCAAAAAAAGGAATACATTTTGGCATGCTGGGATAAAGCCACAGCGTCTTCGTGTGCATATTAACACTGGCAGGCATCTATCGACAACCAGGGATAAATTATGCCGCTTTATTTTGGTGTAAATAAGCCTAAAAAATGGGTGAGCTGAAATAGTTACCACGAGTTACCGCATGTTGCCATAACTGATCTTTAAAAACACTTTAACACAACTTCAATACACTCCTAACAGTGTTATACAGGGGTTTAGAGCTGTTGGGCAGTGTTTTAAACATGTCCAGGGGCTTATTTAATTGCTGGTTTGAGTCGAACTAAGCCAAACTGAACTTGTGTACCATAATATTTATAACGGCTGGTGGAAAGAGGCAGGATCTTAGATATACTAATGACTAAGTCATGAAGTGCATTCCTAGTGAGTGGCTGACCCAGGAATGAGTAGGAGAAAATGTTGCTACCAACTCATGGCTAGAATAGGAAAATGATTGCCTACTCCACACCTAATGGCACATTTTGTGGAAGTAGACACATTTCCCACATAATGAAGCACCAACTATTGGGTTCTTTAGTTTTGTTTTATTTTTTTATACTATCTTCTTTACAGTTTTTTTTTCTCTTGTTTTATGTCATTCTGGATTCTAGAAGGTCTCCCTCAATTAACTGAAAGTTTGACAATACTTATATAATAATATTTCTTACCTCTCCGCTAGAAGAAATCTAATAATGAGATTTAATATCTAAAGGCTGAATTAGGGATTCCAATTGGATAGTTTTGTAAGCAACATATATAGAGTATATATATAAAGTAATCACATAATTTATTTTGTATGTTAACTTTTAACCTGTAAAGGTCAAAGGGCTTACAGGTACGCCCTTGCGTCCTGATACTTTAAGGGGTATTCTGGTGAAAATTGTCCCCATAGCAAACCTCTCTTACTCTGGACAGTTCCTGACATGGACAGAGGTGTAAGCAGAGAGCACTGTGGTCAGACAGAGAATAAATTCAAAAAGAAAAGAAGTTAAACAAATATGTTTAACTTTCTGGTGTCAGTTGATTTAAAAAACAAAAATAGTCTGCCGCCAGTGTACCCCTTTAAGGACTCAGGGCGTACTTGTATGCCCTTGGCGTTTCCGGTAACCAGTACACACAGGGCAGTGATCAGAAGGGGTTGACTGCTGATATCTATCGGCAACCATCCCAGGACATTGGCTGATTGCCTTGATTGCCGGTCATCACAGCTTTTCTTGGCCAGTCGGGTCTCCGGTGACCCGATGGCATGGAAAATCCAGGTGATTGTGCTGTCCGAGACAGCAACAATCACCCTGAAGGAAGGAGCGAGGTGGTAGGGGTGTCACCGTACTTCTATCCCTGCGATTGGTCGGGCAGGACTGACAGGTCTATCACAGATCGGGGGTGGGGGGGGAAATAGAATTAACCTCTTAACGACGCGGAGGGGGGGGGGATAGAATTAACCTCTTAATGACTGCGAGCATCGGAGCGATGCTCGCGTCATGTACAGCAGGTCCCGGCTGCTGATACCAGCCAGGGACCTGCCCGTAATGGCGGACATCCGCGATCAAGCGAATGTCCGCCATTAACCCCTCAGATGCCGTCATCAATACAGATCCCAGCATCTGCAGCATTGCGGTACTTCAAATGATTGCTATAAATAGTACCCTATGGGGAATATTAAAGTGTAAAAATAAAAGTAAAAAAATAAAAGTAAAAAAAAATTTGAAAAACCCCCTCCCCCAATAAAAACGTAAATTGTCCCATATTCCCTATTTCACCCCCAAAAAGTGTAAAAAAAATATTTTATATACATACTTGGTATCACCACGTGTGTAAATATACCAACTATTAAAATAAAATGTTAATGATACCGTACGGTGAATGGTGTGAACGTAAAAAAAAAGTCCAAAATAGCTGCTTTTTTATAACATTTTATTCCCCAAAAAATTTATAAAAAAGTATTAAAAGTTTTATATAAGCAAATATTAAATCAATAAAAAGTTCAGATCACGGTGCAAAAAATGTGCCCTCATACCGCTGCTTATACGGAAATATGAAAAAGTTATACGTCTTCAAAATAGGGGGATTTTAAACGTACTGATTTGGTTAAACAGTTTGCTATTTGTTTTAAGCACAACAGTAATAGAAAAGTATATTATCATGGGTATCATTTTAATCGTATTGACCCAAAGAATAAAGAACCCATGTCATTTTTACCGTAAATTGTACGTCGTGAAAACAAAACCTTCCAAAATTTGCTAAATTGCGGTTTTCTTTTAAATTTCCCCACACAAATAGTATTTTTTTTGGTTGCGCCATATATTTTATGGTAAAGTTAGTGATGGCATTACAACAGACAAAAGGTTGTGCAAAAAACAAGCCCTCATACTAGCCTGTGGATGAAAATATAAGAGTTATGATTTTTTGAAGGCGAGGAGGAAAAAACAAAAATGGGCTGAGTCCTTAAGGGATTAATATCCCCAGATCTGCCCACCCATGGAAGTTTAGGCAGAATGGGGGGAACAAGTCCGGTGGGGGAACTACCAGCAGGGGGTTGCGGGGCATCTTAGAAGCAGTGGCGAGATGTGGTGCTTAATTGGTGTATTTTATGTATGTATACTTTTAATTGGGGGATTGGTCCTTTAATAGCCTTTCTTCCACATTTAAGCCTATGTTTACAAGTATTATAAAACCTGTAAACTTTGAATGTGGATTTGTGCACAAAAAATGGACAGCACAGTACAGTACCAGAAAAACAAGCAAGAAAGTGTAGATCAGCTCACCAAAGTCCATATGAATTAAGCATCTGTCAATGATCCCGGAGCACGGGTGCAGGGAGCCGCCACTCCCCATAACATAAGGAAAGAAAAAATTGTGGCAAAGGTCCAGCTCCTGGGTATGCAAAAATCCAGTAAAACTTAACCTTTAATTGTGCACATTAAAACCATGGAAAATTCGCCACTCGGTGGCAAGTGACATGTCACTTAAAAAAAGGGTGAAACGCCGACGCGTTTCAAGCTATTGTTCTTAGTCCTGGCGTTGGTACCTTGTAACACGGGGGTTTAAATACCTGCTGGCATATGGTCAGGTCTCACCGTGGATCAAAACTCCCCACCTCCGTCAAACAGGATGTGACGTGGCGTGTGAAAGGTAGCTGAATGAAGGTGCGACAAGGTGAAACCTGATCACAGTGCTGAATGAAGCTGATTAACCCATAGATAACCTTCTTGCTTGGAAACAGACATCTCATATCAATATACCTGCAATTGTGCCCATAAATATATGCATGCGGCACAATATGCACAACTGCAACCTGTAGAACACACATGAAAGGCCATACAGATATCAAATCTTATGTGAAAAAGTAGAGAAAGTTTCCGGCTCTATCCCTGGTCTGGATCCCAAGCAAGGAGAGGGTGTGGACCTCACCCAGAACAATGGAAATGAAGAAAGCAAACTCCAGCTCAGCACAGGTGAATTCGGCTTTATTCACATCAACGAGGCAACAGGTACAGAGAGGAAGTGACGCGTTTCGGCCAGGTGCTGGCCTTAGTCGTACAATGATTACAAATTCCAAGGACTCTTATATATGGAACCGGGAGCGAGGGGAGACACCCAGGGCTAATTAGCCAGGAGTGGCTCCTGTTCACACCCGGATCCACTAGCACAGAGAACAAAAAACACTTGTGCACTGTTATATTAATCATATGGTGTGATCGGAGTTAAAAAGAAGTAAAAACATAATCTTTATTAACTATATATAGAAAAACAAGTGCAAATATAATAAAATAACAATCTATGCGATTGAACACTGGTAGCCCAAAGGGAACATAGTGTGGCAGTGTGGCAAGGAAAGGGTGTATTTCCCTTGCTATCTCTGCAGAATGCTCCACCTGTGGTCTGATTAATGAGGTATCAGGAAGGGAAAGTGTGTGTTTAAAAGAAAAAGGAACAGAATAGTTGGGGCTCTTCCTAGGAGACAGCATGTGGGCTGTAGGGAAGAGACAGAGGCTGCTGAGGAGTATACAGCCCGAGCTGAGTGGCTCAAAGAGAGTGACATGAATTGTGATTAAAAAGTTGCAGGGGACATATGTTTAACCGGCTGAGGGTAGCTCAGCGGTTGTTAGTCAGGACAAGCTGATCTGTTTAGTCAGTGACCAGACGGTCTAGGATTTTGTTTTGTTCCTGCTTTTTGTTGATTTCTTACCCTGCAACCTGTCTAATAAAACTGGCAAGGTGCCAGATTTGCATTATAAGCGTTTGTTTGCTGGTTTATTGAGAAGAAACGCATCCTGTGGCGTGGTCCAGGACGATCCCAGAGCTAATCCCCAAGACGGATCGTCACATTTTTGGTGGAGGATGCGGGCAAACACGTTGCTAGGAGCAACCAGTGGTCGAGTTGCAGTGAAGTTGTTGCCAAGAGCAGGACTGAGCCTGTGGTGAAGTTGTTGCTAAGGGCAACAGATCGCATCAAGCGAGTGGGCGCTCTTTCTCAAGTAAGGAGACAGGTGGACGGGCCACCTGCAGAGTGCAGATTACGTTTTGAGACTGTGTATAAAGGCGTTGCTAGGGGCAACGGAAAATTTTGTTGGCAAGTGGCTGACATTTCGGCAGAGGACTGTACTGTGTTTGCAAGGTTTGAAGTGTTGCAAGATGGATGTCCTGATAAGTGCTTTGTTGCAGACTGCTGCAGCGCAAGAGGAGGCAAGCTTTGCAGAGTTTGAAAGGATTGCTACACATGAGGCATGGCCCAAGACACACTTGGGAAACTTGGTGTTTGGATTCATTGGAGGAGATGCCCAAAAAGTTCATTGTGAACTGGATCCAAAGATATTACGGGACTATGAGAAAGTCAAGACAGAGATCCTGACTAAAGTGGGAGTAAGCCAAGCTGCAAGACTACAGTGTGCACTGCAGCCTAACAGTGACGCTGGGTTTAAGGTTGCAGAGCTACTTAAAGAGCAAGTGGAGCGATGTTCTGCAGCAGAGAAGCTGGTGAGAGGTGTCCAGCACCAGCCCTTAACTGACTGGACGGCAAGAGATTCTGGTAAGACTGTTCCAGGGGTTATGGGGGCCATGTTTAGTGACTATGAGACTGCATAAAAATGATGGGACTGTGCATAAAAAGGCTGAGTCGGAGGGTGGTGTTTCCCTAGTTGACTGTGTGAACAGTGTTCAAGGTGGTACCAACCTATGTCCAGTTGCAAAATCATGTGAGGGTGGAGAACCTCTCATGGAGACTGATGGGACTGTTCACACTGCAGATCGGATTGAAAAAATCTGGTGAACAGAAAATGTTAAATGCAGGACTGGGAGAAAATGTAACAAAACACACTTTGCCTGAGTTAGGTCCTAGTGCTATGAACTGTCCTGTAAATTTTGAACATGTGCAATCTGATAATGTTTTTGTTGAAAAACTTATGTTGATGTGTTCAGATGTAAAGAGTACTGCTGCCACCTCTGACAGGACAAAAGAAAACCTGTGTGAGCTGGCAATAGAAGGTAAAAAGATGACGCTTTTGTTAGACCCTAGATGTGTAATAAGTCTGGTAAAGTCCAGCAGGAGAAAGCCAGACCCCACTATAGTGTCTATGCAGGCTGGTATTTGGGGTTGTAAAATGGTTAATGTCTGTATTTCTACTCCCTATGGTACTATAGATCACAAGGTTGCAATAGAGCCCTCCTTGGAGTATGATGTAGTACTGGGGACGGATTTTCAATTTTTTCAGCAATTATGGGAAGACTGTCGGGTAACTAGAGCAGGTACACCTGATAGGCCCACAACACTTGACTTGCACCACACACTAGTGGAGAGTTACTCAGCAGAGGCTGAGGACGGGGAGTGTCAGCAGTCACTAGATGTAGGTCAGATAGGGGTCTGCCAGACTGCTGGGGGAGCTGAAGACCAGACCGTGAGTCAAGTCCAAGAGGATCCAGTGACTCAAGTGACAAGTGTGCCTCTGACTGAAACAGAATCTTCAGTGAAACCAGAAACGGATCAGGTACAGGAACATGGGTTCCATTCGCCAGCTGAAGATGAGCCCAAGGTGGGGCTAGAGTTGCGCGGTCATCTGGAAGAGGTGACTGGAAAAGAAGCTACAGAGATGTCTGTGGATAATGCAGAAGTACTGAAGAGAGTACATGTGGAGCTGGGTGCTGCGCTTACTGTCACAGACAGAGTCCTGAGTGAAGGCGATGTGATGTCTGGACCAGAGATGGATCGTGACCAGGAAGGTCGAACCACTGGACCAGATGTTGTTGCAGACCCAGGAGCCCTAGACCTTTCTGCTGGGCAGCAGAGAGACAGTGTTGAAGTGAAAGAGAAGTCTGCCAGTGAGCAGAGAGACAGTCCAGAGAGACTGTCCAGGAACTACCCTGAAGCCCAAGTGGCCAAGACCCTTGAAAAGGGGGAGACTACTCCTAAAGGTGGAAAAGAGTCTGAACGAGTTTGCTTGAAGGAAGAGACAGGCCAAGCACAGGTGACTGTCAGAGGACAAGAGAATGTCACAAGGTCCAGCAGCGAGAGTAAGGAGACCGCTGTAAGTAAGAGATCTCGGAAAAAACGCGCTGGTCTTGGTAAAAAAAAGGGAGCAGATCCAGAACCTTGAAGAAACCTTACAGATGGTTTCTGCTAAATTGTCTCAAAAAGAAGAAGTAGTTCATCACCTGACAGAGGAGAAAGAAAAAACGCTTGCAGACTTGAATAAAGAGCAGGAAGCAACGCTTCAGCTGCAGAAAGATATGGAGCGCCACAAAAGTGAGTTTGCGGCTCTGCAGGATGAACTGTCCCGCTCCCAGGGTCTTATGACCAGCAAGGAGAGAGAATTGGAGATTCTGGCCAAGCAGATCTCATTCAAGGATGAAGAAGTGAATGTCCTGTGTGGGGCATATCTGCCTCTACAAAGTGATCACAAGGCTAGGTTGGTAGCCATGGAAGAGCTGGAGAAGGAGAAAGTGGTAATGGCTCATAAGGTGCAGAGCCTGGAGGTGCAGAACGAAACGCATATTAAGTCTCGCGCAGCTGCCTTGGATTCACTGGGTACTCAGCTCTCTGAACAAGAGGCTCAGCTAAAAGTCTATGAGCAGAAAGTGTCCAAGATGGCGCAACTGAATAAAGACAATGAGCAGATGAGAGAACAACTGCTGTCCCTGGAGGATACTGTCAAAAACTTGACAGAATTGCTGGAAAGTGAGAAGAAGAACTCTTCTAAGCTCAAGAGTGAGCAGCAGAAATGTTTAAAGCTGGAAGGGGACATGAAGGTCCTAAAAGAAAGCCGTGACCAAGTTATAGCAGAACTGGCTAACGAGAGGTTAAAAGTGTCTCAGATGGAAATTGAGGCCAAAGCCACAGCCGTCCGTGTAAAAGAAGAAAAACTGCTTGTGAGGCAAAAGCTACTGAAGACAGGGATGCTTTCTCCAAAAAAGGCGGAGTCTGAACAATGGACGCAAGAAACAGTAGAGTCTGAAGACCATGAGAAGAAGCCATATGAAAGGTCCTCTGAAGCTGATACTGAGGTGAAACCATATGGGAAGTCCTCTGAAGCTGAGACTGAGGTGAAACCATATGGGAAGTCCTCTGAAGCTGCAGAGATATTAACATTGCATGGTGAAAATTCTGAGGCAGAGAAGTTCTCTGAGGTAGAAGTTAAACCAGAGATAACTGCAGAAGCTGCAAGTAAAGTCAGTGACACATCTGAAGGTGCAGGTGAAAAACTGGCTAAAGGAGCCAAGAGTTTTCAGCCTAAAAATGAGCCTGTGAAAGTCGGTGTCCCTAAAGAAAGGGCTAATAAGAAAGCAGAGTCCTTAAAAAGAGGTCACTGTGATAGAAGACTGGGTCGTGGTGGAAACCCTGAGAGGCACTGGATTAGAAAACACTGGAAGAAAGTCCGCAGAAGTAGAATTTGGAGAAGAGTCCGTCTCAAGGAGAAGAGGGACAGGTGCATTAAAGGGAAGCCTCCTGAAATTGTGGAGGATGACTTAGAAGACCTGCAAATGGGTGATACAGGCTCGGTTGGCCACCAGTGATGGTCATACCATGTGACAGAAGAAGACAATGGCCTAGAGCATCTGCCTTGTCCGCACCTAGAGTCCAGAGCACTGCACAGACCAAGATGAAGAACCTGGTGTTGGAAAGGTGTGACATGAATGGAGCTTTTTACAAGGAATTTGTCAAAGGTGACCAAAAGTCTTGTGCTCGGTGGCTGATGAAAGTGCGAATGAAAGAAGGGTGCACCATTGAAGTGGTGCAGATAAAATCTACTGATGAAGGAAGCCAAGTGCCTCAAAATCTGTTGGACGTAGTTGTTCAAGGAAAAGGAAAGGCAGTTGGACTCTGCCTTTTGAATACAAGTGCTCCTTCCCGGTGGTCTGAGCAGAGGGGGGGGGGGGATATGTGGCAGTGTGGCAGGGAAAGGGTGTATTTCCCTTGCTATCTCTGCAGAATGCTCCACCTGTGGCCTGATTAATGAGGTATCAGGAAGGGAAAGTGTGTGTTTAAAAGAAAAAGGAACAGAATAGTTGGGGCTCTTCCTAGGAGACAGCATGTGGGCTGTAGGGAAGAGACAGAGGCTGCTGAGGAGTATACAGCCCGAGCTGAGTGGCTCAAAGAGAGTGACATGAATTGTGAGTAAAAGGTTGCAGGGGACATATGTTTAACCGGCTGAGGGTAGCTCAGCGGTTGTTAGTCAGGACAAGCTGATCTGTTTAGTCAGTGACCAGACGGTCTAGGATTTTGTTTTGTTCCTGCTTTTTGTTGATTTCTTACCCTGCAACCTGTCTAATAAAACTGGCAAGGTGCCAGATTTGCATTATAAGCGTTTGTTTGCTGGTTTATTGAGAAGAAACGCATCCTGTGGCGTGGTCCAGGACGATCCCAGAGCTAATCCCCAAGACGGATCGTCACAATAGGCTAATCCAGTGTGCAACCGCTAGTGGTATAAAAAGTTCTCCAAAGCATTGTGTGAACTGCGACATGGAAATACGTAATATATAATTAAAAAGTATATATAAAGACGAAAATGTCGCCATTCATACAACGGCATAGAAAGAATTGCAATACATGAGATTTTGTATAGAAAAAATAAATACATAAATGTCAAGATTTCTTTGATCTCATGTAATAAATAAGTAGAGAACAGAGGACCTTATGCAGGTAATGGTGAGGGGTATAATATTGTATGATAATTTAATATAAAAGTATATATATATATATATATATATATATATATATATATATATATATAATAAGGCAAAGCTAGAAAAGAATATACAAGAACATGGTAGGGACAAACCCATATCAAGGCGAATATCATGAATAGAATACCCCAACAATAAGACCAGAAGTGAAAAAAGGGGGAGATAATAATGGACCACTAATAATGAAGCACTACGTCCAACCTTTTATTAAGACCCCTGGGAAACCTAGTGTCTAGCCTAAGAATCCAATAAATTTCTCTGTCCAAAAGTTTCTTTTTATGATCTCCTCCTCTCTTTGGGCATAATACTCTTTCTATACCCTGCAATTTAACACCTGACCAATTTCCAGAGTGGCATTCAGCAATATGTTTAGTTATCATGGAGGTGTTTCTACTGTCAAAGTGTGGAGTATCGGACAGATGTTTTCTGACCCGCACCTTTAAAGTATTAGTTGTGCACCCCACGTACTGCACATTACATGGCTCACACGTGAACAAATAAATCACGTATTTTGTATTACAATTTATATAATACTTTATCGGAAAGGAGTCATGATTGGTGCAGGACGTGAAGGTGGAAGAGGGTGATATAACATCACAGCATTTACATACTCTATGGCCACATTTATAAGTTCCCTTATGTTCAAGCCAAACCGGGTTAATTTGAGTTCTTTCAGAGTATAAACTGGGAGATAATTTTTGTCCCAGAGTAGGTGCTCTACGGGCCACACAACTATATCCTCCATCCAGAGCAGGCGCTACCGTGGGGTCCGCTAGGAGTATGGGCATGTATTTATTAATGATTTTACAGATTTCACCATATTGTGTACTATATGATGTAGAAAAAACTACCCTGTGTTTGAAAATATGTGCAGGAGCCCAAGGTTTAGTTCCAGTGGGGGAAATCATATACTTCCTATTTCTGTGTAACGCTACATTGTAAGCTCTGTCTATATTCCACCTGGGGTATCCTCTCTGGCTTAATCGTTCTTTAATGTTGTTGGCTTCATATTCAAAGTGTTCTAATCTTGTACAATTCCTCCTAGCCCGTATCATCTCCCCAGCAGGGATATTTTTAACCACATGGGCAGGATGGCACGAGTTGGCATGGAGGATTGAATTTACAGCTGTATCTTTTCTATAAGTTCTGATAACTATAGAACGAGATTGAGTGTCCCCCATCAAAAATAAATCTAAAAAAGAAATTTCAATAGAATGAAAATGAATGGTAAAAATCAAACCTAAAGGATTATCATTAAGATAATCAGAAAATCCCTGTATGGCCGCCACATCAGACCCCCAAATAAATAGGAGGTCATCAATATAGCGGCCATACCAGGAGATGAACTTGGCATAGGGGTTATGGGGAGCGAAGAGATTCTCCCTCTCCCACCAACACATATAGATGTTGGCGAGAGAGGGGGAGAACTTCGCCCCCATCGACGCCCCAGTGATCTGCAAGTAGTACCAGTCATTGAACATAAAAAAAATTATGAGACAAAAGAAAATCAACAACTAAGACCAGGTACTCCCGCAGATCACTTTTTATACCACTAGCGGTTGCACACCGGATTAGCCTATGTTCCCTTTGGGCTACCAGTGTTCAATCGCATAGATTGTTATTTTATTATATTTGCACTTGTTTTTCTATATATAGTTAATAAAGATTATGTTTTTACTTCTTTTTAACTCCGATCACACCATATGATTAATATAACAGTGCACAAGTGTTTTTTGTTCTCTGTGCTAGTGGATCTGGGTGTGAACAGGAGCCACTCCTGGCTAATTAGCCCTGGGTGTCTCCCCTCGCCCCCGGTTCCATATATAAGAGTCCTTGGAATTTGTAATCATTGTACGACTAAGTCCAGCACCTGGCCGAAACGCGTCATTTCCTCTCTGTACCTGTTGCCTCGTTGATGTGAATAAAGCCGAATTCACCTGTGCTGAGCTGGAGTTTGCTTTCTTCATTTCCAGATATCAAATCTTGTAGATATTATGAAAGAACAATGACGGCATTGGAAACCCAAAAATAGTAGTACAGGACCCATGAATGCACAAATGCAGCTTGACATGGTGTGCATAATATCACATAAGTGTGAATATATCTCATAGCAGATTACAATGCTAATAGATCATATGAAAAAAATAAAAAAATAAAAATAAAGAGTAACCTGGGTGTCTGATATAATAAAAACACAAATAGTGCCATGACTCAACAGCAGAAGCGGATATAACAACACCTATCGCACAATGCGAATACAACGATAGGTTAGAATAAATGATATTTGAGAAAACATTAATGCATGATTCCGTAAAATATTAGAAATCCATACAACACATTTTGACTCATGGGAACATGCAGATAGACATATAACACACTAAAAAATAATGATAGCACAGGACCCATGAATCCACAAAAGCAGCTTGACATAGTGTGCATGATATCGCATCAGTGTGAATATGTCTCATAGCAGATTGCATTGCTAATAAATCATGTAAAAATGAATGATAACCAGGGTGTCTGATATAATAAGAACACAATTAGTGCCGAAGCCCAACAACAGAGGCAGATGTAACAACACATAACGCGCAATACGAATAGGCACATATGCATTACATCTACATGTCAAAAGCAAAGAATAAATGAGCCTAAGCATAGCTCATATAAATGAGCCCAAGCTATTGAAAAAATATTACAATAAAAATAATAATAACATAAAGTCAATGTAAACCAAAACCCAAGTGACATGTTAACATGATATTAAGTTTTACTGGATTTTTGCATACCCAGGAGCTGGACCCTTGACACAATTTTTTCTTTCCTTACAGTACAATGCAAATTTTATTCGTGAATATCGCATATTCGCGAATATTCACGAATATAGCACTATATATTCGTAATTACGAATATTTTTTTTTTTTCACAGTACACACATCACAGTGATCACCCCTCTCTGCTTCCAGCTTGTGGGGTGTAAAGAAGGCTCTAATACTATTGTGTGAGAGTGGCGTTCGAATTTTCGCATATGCGAAAATTTGCATATGTTAATTATTGCATATGCAAATTTTCGCTTATGTTAATTTTCGCATTTGCGGATTTTTGCTTATGCTAATTTTTGTATATGTTAATTTTTGCATATGCTAATTTTAGCATACGCGATTTTTCACATATGAGAAAATAAAACGTGAATATTAAGAATATACGAATTTAGCGAATATATAACGAATATTCGTCCATATATTCGCAAAATATGGCGAATTCGAATATGGCCTATGCCGCTCAACACTACAGTACAGTACCGTTCGTGATTTTCACAGTTTTCATTGACATGCTGTATGTTTCCACATTCCACAAACTTTCAATAACAGAAATTGCATGCTTCAGATAACAGTCTATACCACGGACACATACTTTTCATTCTAGCATTTCAATGTCTGCTTATAAAGATGCAAAGTCTTTCCATTGCTTTTTGCAGCTAAATTTAATGGGGAAGAAGAAATTTTCAAGCAGATCCCACTGTTGTTTTGCTATGTAAAAGCTATTGATTTGCTACATTTCCAGGTCCAGACTTGTGGTTGCTATAATCTGATTTTATCATTTAACTCTGGCTGTGTAAATAAAAATGGAGGATTTGGACATGGCTCCAAATCCCATAAACACTTATTATGAAATGAATCAGCACAGAATTGTGGGAGCTTAATATTTATGATGGCTTCTATACACTTTATATGAACAGCAGAGGAGATCCTGCTCCTATGTATTCCTATAGTGTGACCACAGAAACATTAGCAGCATGGATAACATTATAGAGCAGTTATCACAGTTCTGGACAGTATATGCTATGAATCAAACACTGGGGTGATAATTATTATTACAGTAATCTGGTGAACTTTATCTGTAGTCTCCCTGTTTTCCTCTGGCTATCTCTTCAGCCACTCCCTCCTCCTATTCCCCCTCCCCTCCCCATGCAAGTGTCCATGAGGCAAATATGAACTGCTGAAGTATTGCTTCATCTCTCACTTTCTTGCTTCCCCCCTCTCTCCTCCATGCTTGACATACATGGCTCAGCTAACAGCGTAATGCCAGCTGTCAGCTGTGGAAAAAAAAGGCTTCAGTACATCATCATGCATTCACTTCATCAAAGGGGAACTCCAGTGGAAAACAAATGTTTTCAAATCAACTGGTGCCAGAAAGTTAAACAAATTTGTAAATTACTTCCATTAAAAAAAAAGAAAAACCTTAACCCTTCCAGTACTTATTAGCTGATGTATACTACAGATATACTACAGAGAAATTTGTGAGCTTTTTTCCAGTCTGACCACAGTGCACTCTGCTGACACCTCTGTCCTTGTCGGGAACTGTCCAGAGCAGGACAGGGTTTTTATGGGATTATGCTTCTAATGTGGATGTTATGCCGAGCGCTCCGGGTCCCTGCTCCTCCCCGGAGCACTCGCGGCGTTCCTCTGTCTGCAGCGCTCCGGTCAGACCCGCTGACCGGGAGCGCTGCAACGACTCTGCCGGCGGGGATGTGATTCGCATAGCGGGACGCGCCCGCTCGCGAATCGCATTCAAAGTCACTCACCTGTCCCGGTCCCCGGCTGTCACGTCCTGGCGCGCGCGGCTCCGCTCCTTAGGGCGCGCGCGCGTCGGCTCTCTAAGATTTAAAGGGCCAGTGTACCAATGATTGGTGCCTGGCCCAATCAGTCTAATTAGCCTCCACCTGCTCCCTGCTTATATAACCTCACTTCCCCTTTATTTCCTTGCCGGATCTTGTTGCCTTGTGCCAGAGAAAGCGTTATAGTGTTTGCCTTACCAGTGTTCCTGACCTCTTGCTATTGCTATTGACTACGAACCTTGCCACCTGCCCCGACCTTCTGCTACGTCTGACCTTGCCTCTGCCTAGTCCTTTTTGTCCCACGCCTTCTCAGCAGTCAGCGAGGTTGAGCCGTTGCCGGTGGATACGACCTGGTTGCTACCGCTGCAGAAAGACCATCCCGCTTTGCGGCGGGCTCTGGTGAATACCAGTAGCAGCCTAGAACCGGTTCACCGACACGGTCCACGCCAATCCCTCGCTGACACAGAGGATCCACATCCAGCCTGCCGAATCCTAACAGTAGATCCGGCCATGGATCCCGCTGAGGTCCCGCTGCCAGTTGTCGCTGACCTTACCACGGTGGTCGCCCAGCAGTCTCAACAGATAGAGCAACTTGGACAACAGTTCGCCCAACAAGGACAGCAGCTGTCGCAGTTGGCCTCCATGCTACAGCAACTTCTGCCACAGCTACAGCAGCAACCATCTCCTCCGCCAGCTCCTGCACCTCCTCCGCAGCGAGTGCCCGCTCCAGGCCTCCGCTTGTCCCTGCCGGACAAATTTGATGGGGACTCTAGACTTTGCCGTGGTTTCCTGTCACAATGTTCCCTACATTTGGAGATGTTGTCGGACCAATTTCCTACAGAACGGTCGAAGGTGGCTTTCGTGGTCAGTCTCCTGTCTGGGAAGGCCCTGTCATGGGCCACACCACTCTGGCACCGCAATGATCCTGTCACTGCCACTGTACAGTCCTTCTTCGCTGAGGTTCGTAGTGTCTTCGAGGAACCAGCCCAAGCTTCTTCTGCCGAAACTGCCTTGCTGAACCTAGTCCAGGGAAATTCTTCTGTAGGCGAATATGCCATCCAATTTCGTACCCTCGCCTCAGAACTTTCTTGGAACAACGAGGCCCTCTGCGTGACCTTTAAAAAAGGCCTATCCAGTAACATCAAAGATGTGCTGGCCGCACGAGAAATTCCTGCCAACCTGCATGAACTTATCCATTTGGCCCCCCGCATTGACATGCGTTTTTCTGAAAGACACCAGGAGCTTCACCAGGAAAAAGACCTTGATCTCTGGGCACCTCTCTCACAGTATCCTTTGCAATCTACCCCTGTGCCTCCCGCCGAGGAGGCTATGCAAGTGGATCAGTCTCGCCTGACCCATGAAGAGAGGACTCGCCGCAGAGATAAAAATTTATGTCTGTACTGCGCTAGTACCGAACATTTCTTGGTGGATTGCCCTATTCGTCCTCCACGTCTGGGAAACGCACGCACCCAGCTCACGTGGGAGTGGTGTCTCTTGGTCTGAAGTCTGCTTCTCCACGTCTCACTGTGCCCGTACGGATTTCTCCTTCTGCCAACTCCTCCTTCTCAGCTGTGGCCTTCTTGGACTCTGGTTCTGCGGGAAATTTCATTTTGGCCTCTTTTGTTAATAAGTTCAACATCCCTGTGACCCGTCTCGCCAAGCCGCTCTACATTTCCTCGGTCAACGGAGTGAAATTGGACTGCACTGTGCGTTACCGCACAGAACCCCTGCTCATGAGCATTGGACTGCATCACGAAAAAAATTGAACTTTTTATTTTGCCCAACTGCACCTCTGAAGTCCTCCTTGGTCTGCCATGGCTCCAACGCCACTCTCCTACCCTTGATTGGACCACCGGGGAGATCAAGAGCTGGGGTGCTTCTTGCCACAAAAAAATGCCTCACGTCTGCTCCCAGTCCCGTCAGGCAAGCCTCAGTGCCTCCTCCTACACCTGGTCTCCCCAAGGCCTATCAGGACTATGCTTTGCCTCCTCATAGCCTCCGTCCTGGTAACACTCTGCCCCGTACCAAGCTTCCTTCTGTACTGCCTGCCGTTGATGTGTATACCCAGGACTTCTCTGTCCTCCAGAAGAAGACTCTACAATCGCTCCCAAAGTCCTCGTCCCTGGTGGAGCGACAACCGGACAAAAAGAAGGGGAGACCTAGGGGAGGGGGGGGGTACTGTTACGCCGAGCGCTCCGGGTCCCTGCTCCTCCCCGGAGTGCTCGCGGCGTTCCTCTCTCTGCAGCGCCCCGGTCAGACCCGCTGACCGAGAGCGCTGCAATGACTCTGCCGGCGGGGATGCGATTCGCATAGCGGGACACCCAAGTCACTCACCTGTCCTGGTCCCCGGCTGTCACGTCCTGGCGCGCGGCTCCGCTCCTCAGGGCGCATGCGCGCCAGCTCTCTAAGATTTAAAGGGCCAGTGCACCAATGATTGGTGCCTGGCCCAATCAGTCTAATTAGCCTCCACCTGCTCCCTGCTTATATAACCTCACTTCCCCTTCACTTCCTTGCCGAATCTTGTTGCCTTGTGCCAGAGAAAGCGTTATGGTGTTTGCCTTACCAGTGTTCCTGACCTCTTGCTATTGCTATTGACTACGAACCTTGCCGCCTGCCCCGACCTTCTGCTACGTCTGACCTTGCCTCTGCCTAGTCCTATTGTCCCACGCCTTCTCAGCAGTCAGCGAGGTTGAGCCGTTGCCGGTGGATATGACCTGGTTGCTACCGCCGCAGCAAGACCATCCCGCTTTGCGGCGGGCTCTGGTGAATACCAGTAGCAACCTAGAACCGGTCCACCGACACGGTCCACGCCAATCCCTCGCTGACACAGAGGATCCACATCCAGCCTGCCGAACCCTAACAGTGGACAGTTCCTGACACGGACAGAGGTGTCAGCAGAGAGCACTGTTGTCAGCAGAGAGCACTACACAATTTTCTCTGTAGTATACAACAGCTGATAAGTACCGAAAGGCTACAGATTTTGAAATAGAAGTAATTTACAAATCTGTTTAACATTCTGGCACCAGTTGATTTGAAAACATTTGTTTTCCACTTGTTTCCACCGGAGTTCCCCTTTAATAAGATGCAGGCACACAATATGGAGAAAGGGCTTAGAATTGTAAGCTGAGCCCTTTATGTCAACCATGAAGGAAAAAGGAAGGGGATCCAGGAAGTGAATCATGCTGTGGCACTTCAGCTGCTCAGTTCCAATGTACCCAGGGCAAACACCAGATTTTACACACCAATTACCGGTTTAAAGATATTTATCTGTCCAACTCATAGCATGCAGATGACCTGATAGCTTACCATTAAGGCTAGGTTTACATCACTGAATTTTTGGATGGAATTTTTATTATGCACCGAACCTCAATGTCTTTCTTTTGTATTTGACTCAAAAGGAATTCCCTACAGATGTCTATACTTTAGGAGTCAATTTTAACTCAGGGTTATGTTGACCTAGAAAGGTCCTTGTTAGGTATTTCATATGCACAAAAGACATTTCTTCCTTCTCAGCTGTTTAATAATGATCATAGTTTAAATAAGAGACAATGGGATGCAAAAAAGAACACAAAATATAAATTGTTATGAAATTCTACAACAAAGAGAATAACTGTGGCAGCGTGTTAATGTCTAAGACCTTTAACCAGAAGGTAACAATGTAAAACATTTGGAAGAAGAACAAAACACAGTAATGCATTGAACACACGTACATTTCCCTTAAACTATTTTGTCTTTTCACTTTACCTTTCAGGTATTGTTATTTCTCATTTATTCTCTTGAATTTTAAATTGGTTTTCATCACAATCTTTTCTAGCTAAAGTCAATTTTTTCTGGAAGGTCTTTAAATACAAGGTTGCCTTAACTTCTGTATACTGTATATTACTAACCAAAGCAATATGATTCCTGATATTATCTGGAAACCACAAAGCTTACAATCATTTCCATTACTAATAGATAATAGAAGTGACATAGTCTGCCTATACGAAAGTTTAACTGATTTTATTTCTACAAGTTTCCCAACTGGTATAAGTCCCAGTGCATGTTGTTATTGTTATTTTTACACTTTTGACTTTGCTTTACTTTACTGTACTTAGGGCATATGGAGTTTATTCTCTGCAATCAAACAAAAGACGAAATGCATATAAGTTTTATCAACCAGTAGGGAACTCTTGAATTCTACAGTAGATCAGGAAGCTGCCGGCTGTTTTCTTATTTTCCTTACATTTTGGAAGCATTAGACTGCAGAGAAAGGTCACACAATAAACTATAGCACATTGCAGGTAAAACTACCAGAAATGTGAACAAATATACACCAATCATTCATACATTAATACTATTGATGTGAAGTGAGTTATTATCTCATAACAACAGTACCCATCAAAGGGTGGAATGCTATAGGCAGCAATAGAACAGTCAGTTCTTAAAGTTGCTATGTAGGTAGCAGAAAAATGGATAAAAGTATAATGATAGGAATAATTTTGACAAAGGTGACCAGGTGAGAGCATCTTCAAAATTTAATATCTTTGGGATGTGCCTGGTATTCAGTGGTTAATACTTATCAAAAGTGGTCAGATGGAGGCCAATCAGTAAGCCTTGTGACAGGGTAAGGGATTCCTAAAGCCCAATGACTTCCATAGTGAGTAAATACAAGCCCATTCAATGCCAGCTAAAGAGCTATTGTAGCACAATACACAGAAAAAGTTATTGCTATCTCTGATAGACATGTGTCTGCCAAAAGAGCCCACAATGACCATCAGTACTGGACCATGGAGAAAACCTACATATTTTTGTGGACAAAAAATTAACAGTTGGAAGAGAAGAGTTATATGTCAGGAAGTAATTGAATGGTGCTCTATTCATCAAGACATAACTGGTGTAAAGGTTTCAAGTCTGTGAGCCTCCTTGCTCGTGTACACTTTACCAGCTCTTACCATAAAATTTCTATGTGACTGAAGCTAATGTTACGCCGAGCGCTCCGGGTCCCTGCTCCTGCCCGGAGCACTCGCGGCGTTCTTCTGTCTGCAGCGCCCTGGTCAGACCCGCTGACCGGGAGCACTGCACTGTTACTGCCGGCGGGGATGCGATCTGCGTAGCGGGACGCGCCCGCTGCAGACAGACGAACGCCACAAGCGCTCCGGGGAGGAGCAGGGACCCGGAGCGCTCAGCGTAACATCTAAAACATTAATGGAGTTATCCCGCAATAGAAAAACATAGCTAATTACTTTCAAAAACAGCACCACACCTGTCTTCAGTTTGTGCGTGGTATAGAAACTTGTCTCCACTTTAGAAACAGTCATAAGCAATAACAGTTCGATGCAAAGTTCAATTACATAGTCTCAAGCATAATATACAATCAGTGTAACACATAGGTCGGAGATATGCACATCAATGTTGACATATGTGAAAATCACATGGAATAGAGGTCATAGAGAACATAACTAATCACATACCATATCAAAATAGCGAACCTGAACCAATCTCTTATGAAGTAATATGGCAATGGAATACGTGGCTGAGGAGATAGGTGTGATAGGAGATAGGTGTTCTTAGTTACGCATGAAGCGTAACTAAGAACAGAAGAAAACCAGGGTAGGTTTGAGTAACATGGTTTTATGTAGAGCCCGGCCGGGCTGAATTCCAACTTTATCTAGTAGATGTAAACGAGTGGGAGGGGGAGATGAAAAGGCTATGGTTGCCATCTCTGGGGAAGAAAGCTACGGGTTGAACAGAGGTCTGGAATTTATGAGTAAGCCAATGCTTCCATACAGCTTCAAACTTGTTATGTGTGTGAGAATGCCCACTAGTTATTTCTTCCATTCAGCATATCTCATTAATCTTTTCTATCCACTGGGTCTTAGAGGGTGGGGAAGTCAGTCGCCGCATCAGTGGTACTAGTAACTTAGCAGCCGTCAGCATGTGTGTAGGTAAGGATTTAGCGGATGGTCTGAACGAGGAGGTAGGGAGGGCCAGGGCTACAGAGGCCATGTTGAGGGAGATAGAGCACTTACATATTAAGTTAAGTGTGTCCTCAACTTCCTTCCAGAAGGTATGAATAATAGCCCTGGCCCTCCCTACACAACCACCATATGTGCTCATGTAGCCACAACGTCGCAACATCTCCAACACATCTTGTTGTGGGATAGCCCAAACCTAAATAAGGCCTCTGGAGTTTTATACCACCTAGTGAGCAATTTAAAGTGTTTTCCTTGTAGGTTAATACAACAAGAGAAGCCATGGGAACATCGGAGCACACAATGATGCAGATCATCTGTTAGGCTAATGCCCAATTCCCGCTCTCAAGAGTGAAGATATAAGGGGTATGAAGTGTTGCCACTCTGAACAAGATGGCTATAAAATAACGATAGTTTCTTGGTTGCCATGGATGTAGAGCTCATCCATGAAAGGGACTTGGCAATAGAGAACTTTTTCAAAAATGCATGTCTGTCTAGCCACATTGGGCATGGAGGGGAACCGAGGGGTGAGGTCGCATCAGAGACCGGAGTACCTCAGCACCTTAAAATTGGATGCCGAAGCACCCCAGGTACGGACTTGCGAGGGTCCGTGAGCAATAGAAGAACATCTTCCGCAAAAGCTGACACCAAGTGTACATGTGAGCCAATTTGTAGACCTGAGATCTCCGGGTCCTGCCTGAAGCCCTGAAGAAGCGTCTCTACAGTCAGGATGAACAGAGACGGTAACAGTGGGCAGCCCTGTCTTGTCCATTAATGTGCCATTAATTTTGACGCGGGCGTAGGGCATGGTATGTAGGGAGAAAATGGCACCTAAGAATTGCGGAGGAAAATTAAATTTAAGGGGGGTATGTTCCGTGAAATCCCATGCCACTCTATCAAATGCCTTCTCGGCATCAGTGCCAAGAAGGATCATTGGTGTAGGAGAATCGTGAGCATGCTGGATGGCATGCAGAACCCTAAGGGTAATATGTCTCCTCTCTCTCCCCTTCAAAAAGCCAGTCTGGTCCAAATTCAGCAATGTCGGCAAAATCTTACTAAGTCTAGTAGCTATAAGTTTTGCCCAGACCTTCACATCTAAATTTAGGAGGGATATTTGTCTGTAGCTAGCGCACAGGGTCGGTTCTTTGCCCTCTTTGGGGATAACCATAATGTGTGCCTCTAGGGATTGTTTAGGGAAGCGCTCTATTTGCAGTAGCGCATTATCACATGCCTGTAAGGCATGAAGCCAGAATATTGATACATTTCCTATAATATAGGATTGTGAGTCCGTCAAGTCCTGGGCTTTTCCCAGGGGGGGAAGAGGAGACAACCTCTTGTAATGTAATCGGTTGAAGCAAGTAATTAATGTCATCTGAAGTGAGGGATGGGAGATGTATCTGGTCTGGGAAGGCAGATATTCGGCAAGTGTGTCGATGGTAAGTTGTAGAAAGAGGAGTAATAGTCTGTAAAGGCTCTAGCAATATCCTTGGTGGAGGCATTAGAAATGCCATTAGAAGTAGTGATCTTGTGTATAAACTATTTTTCCCTCTGTTTGCGCAGCATTGGCGTCATTAGTTTACCTCCTTTGTTGCCATGGGCATAGATTTTTTGCTTAAGAAATTGTAGGGACCTGGCACTTCTCACATTAAACAGATCTTTTAAGTTATCCTGAAAGGAATTCAAAGTCTCATATACATCTTGTGCAGTGGACTGTTTATGTTGCCTTTCCAGGGCGAAGATCTGGACGAGGAGCAGCTCGAGTTCCCTAGATTTCTCCTTCTTGACTCTGCTGCCCAAGGAGATAAGATGACCTCTAATATACGCCTTGTGAGCCTCCCATACACACAGAAGTGACAAGTCAGGCTTTGTGTTTAGTTACAAATATTCTTGGAGTCGAGTGGTCAACTCTGATACACGCGCAGCTGAGTCAAGAAGAGTCTCATTTAAGCACCAGGTCAAGTTCCTTCAGGGGAGGGTAGGGAAAGTGACAGTCGCATCAACGGGTGTGTCATCTGTCAATGTGGTTGGACCTATGTTAGCTGAGCGCAGGCAAGGGAAAAGGATTGCATGTATAAATATGTATCAAATCAAGCATGGTTCTTGCCCACCCTAGAATCTCATCCCTTACTGAAGAGTTCAGTAGTCGGCAGATGACGTAAAGTGGAGGATCTTGTGCTTTATGTTTCACCTGAAGTGATCTGTGAGCATGTTCAATCTGTATCTCGAGGGGATATGCGTCCCGCAATATGCGGATGATGAGAAGTTTTAACGTGGAATTAAGGGATTCCAGCAAGACACTCTCTGGTAGACCTTTGATTCACAGATTATTCCTTCTGCCATTGTTGTCATGGTCTTCTAGCCAATCAATAACCTTATTCAGGTGGGTTTGGCAGGAGGCTAAGGGTGTGGAACAAGCCGCAGTATAGGCTATCACATGTGATTGTGTAGATTCCAGCTGTTCAACTCTACTGCCAATATCTCAGACATCAGATTTAAGTTCTTGTAAGTCCCTGGAGACTGGCTACAGAGCATTTCTTAGCAGTCTGTCCGTAAAAGTGCGGGACAGCGGCAATGCGTTGTCATTCTCACGATCAGTTGCCATATCTTTGGGAAGTTTAGGAGTTGATGTCTTTTCTTGTGAGGTAGCCATCTGCAAAGATTTTCTGGAGTCAGATGAACCAGAACGTTTCACAAAAGTGTCAACACTGCCTTTCTTACGGTACAGTGAGTTGGGTTTAGATTTGGCAGAACCTATTTGGACCATTATGGAGCTTCAATTAGTACGTGGAACATCATTCAGGACTTGGCGGGATAGGGGACACTGGCATAGCGAAGGCAGACATTCAGCTGTCCCTTTGGAGAGTTCTGTTACATTAGAGCTCCATCTTCAAGCGTCAGAATGGTAGGGATGGCAAGCAAATTCACCAACTCTAGGCTGCTGGTACGCCAGGGGGGAGAGACAGGTTGGATGGAAGGAGTACCAGATAATTGTATGCACAATTATGCAGTAGCGAGGGAAGACCACTGCGTGGCAGCAGAGGTAAACAAGAACAAATCAGTTCCTCAATGGAGTACATGGAGAGGAAAGCAGGAGTTCAGCAAAGTAAACATGTACTCAGTCCACAAGCTAGAGACAGCAAGGGAGTTTCAGTAATAAAAAACTCCTGTCCTGTGTAAGTTCTCTTTTACCCGGGTGTTGTGGGGTCTCAAATTATGTTTGGTAGCAATGTATGCCTGTGTAGGTGCAGTACTGTTTGCACACCATGTGTAGCAGGTTTAATGGCCACCAAGGGAGAACTAAGATGGCGTAAGCTGGTCACTGCTGTGAGAAACCTGTCTTCTGCGGCAGTCCCTCAGGAAGGAGAGGCTACCTAAGGCCAGCAAGGTGGTGTGACTGTGCAGGAGCAGATTGAGGTGTTAATTGTGGTACAGATCAGGGGACCTGCTCAGGGTTGCAGTATCATGCGTACCTGCAGGGCACCGGCGGGCTGCACGGCCCCTTGTGACTCCTCTATGCACCGGACTTCTGTCTCTTGACAGGAGGTATTGTGTTCCCCCTCCACAGATTAATGACAGGTGCGTCATCCTTTTTCAGCTCCTGCAGACCAGGAGCACAACTAGGCAGCATCTCAGGGAGCAGGGAAGATGGCGCTCCTCACTCCGGCGCCATCACATGTGGCGTGCTGTCCCCGGCCCTAGCACGGCTGAACCTGGGCGCAGCAGGGCATGAATAGTCCCAAAATGATCCAGGTGGTCTCCTCTGTTGGTGGGTGTAAATTCCAGATACAAATAAGGGGTAGGAGTCCTCCAAAAGGTAGGATCGGTGCAGTTCCCTGCTCGCTTTGCTTGCTCCCCAGCTCTGTTTTTCTAATGATGAATAGGCCATTTAACTTCCTGGGTGATGCTTTGATATATAATATTTTCCCTATTTTTTTTTTCTTATAAAGCAATTTATCATGTGAAGTGCACAACAGAATGGCAATCACAACATGATCCTATTACCCCAGTGCTTCTTGGTTGGGATAGTGTCCCTTGGCGTATAAGACTCCCTATTTGTCCTCTACATAAATCTATGGTCATCATGGCCAAACAATTCCATTTATGTTCAATCAGACCTATAAATATTTCTTCTCCCTCTGTGTGCAATTGCAAATTGTACTCTTTTCACAGCTTTTTTGTGGTGATTTTGGATCTTATAAGTACCACATTTAAGAATATATGTGACTTTTTGAACACTCTTTATTAATTTTTTTCTAGAATTTGATGCAACCAAAAATCAGAATTTTGGACTGGCTATTTATTTTTATCTTATGTGATCATTAACATTATATTTTAATAGGTTGGACATTTTTGCATGTGGTGTTATAAATCCATCCAGGACAAAGGGCGTACAGGTACGCCCTGGTATCCTGGTACTTAAGGACCCAGGGCGTACCTGTATGCCCTGGTCTTGTTAACGGGATTGAAACCATTCTCATGAGCGGAGAACTGGTTAAACCCTGTGGGTTGCCATGGGCTACCAGGAACAACGGCTAATGCCGGGCACCACCGATCGGGCCGATTCCCGGCATTAACCCTTTAGATGCCACAATCAAAGTTGATCACGGCATCTAAAATGTTGGGTTAACGGTGGCGATAGCTCAGTTGGGCTGATCGGGACATCCACAGCGACATTGCAGGTCCCAATCAGCTGAGTGAATGAAGGGAGGGTCCTCATCCGCTTGGCGATCAGCTGCTTCCAGCCTTCTATGCAGTCTAGAGCAGCAGAGCGCCGATAATGGCATAGCATTGATTAGTGTACGCAATCAGAAGGTTGCATGGTATAGCCCCCTATGTGAGCTTACAAAAATAAAATAAAAATAATCATATGTGGTACCACTACATGTGTAAATGTCCAAACTAATAAAATATAATGTTGGCTAAACCGCACGGCAGATGGCGTACACAAAAATAAATACCAAAGTCCAAAATTGTGGATTTTTGGTCACTTTATATACCATAAAAAATGAATAAAAAGGTCCCATCAAACAAAAATAGTACCTTTAAAGACTACAGACCACGGCACAAAAAATAAGCCCTCATATAGCCCCGTATGCTGAAAAATAAAAAAAAAATAAAAAAGTTATATGGGTCAGAAAATGACAATTTTATACATATTAATTTTGGTGCATGTAGTTATCATTTCTTTTAAGTAGTAAAAGAAAATAAAACCAAACATAAATTGGGTATCCTTGTAACCCTATGGACCAACAGAATAAAATAAGGTGTCATTTTTACCGAAAATTGCATTGTGTAGAAATGGAAGCCCCCAAAATTTACAAAATTATTATTATTTTTTCTTCACCCCACACTGATTAGTACAATTGATGAATCACTTATATGGCCTTATAGATGGCAGAACATGCAAGAAGATCCCCTGAGAGCAGCACCAAGCATATAAGGAGACTTCCAGATGCTCTCTTTACACAGCAGACCCCACAACTGCATGGTTGGTGGTCTGATAAATGTCCACAAAGCCCACGACTGCTTTAGATACCATGATCAGCATTGATCACAGAAGGGTAGGGATAATGGAAGGCATCAACATGATCACATATGTAGACCATTAGCTGAAAACTTATGGCTGAAAGGAGCAAGGACCTGCCTGCTATGAGGTGTTTCAAGTTCATGATGTAAATGTACATCATGGTGCGTTAAGTTTCAGGGCACCATGATGTACAATTAAGTCATGGGTCCTCTAGGGTTTAAAGGAAATTTGTTATCAGTATCACCCACATTAACCTCTTGGTACAGGCTCATAGTGTGGGTGACACTGATGAAAATGGTATTTACCGTTCTTCACTCTGTTGCTCCTTTGTTTCGTAATCCCCTTTTTTTTTGTGTACGCTCTTGAGTCTGCTTGGTGCTCACAGGGCGTTCCCAAGACCCAAATGGAACTTGAAATCCAGCCTCAGTCCAGCCTGACTTACTGTATGCATATTGTGATCTTTTCTTCTGCTTTCTGCCTCCTTTTGGCAATTACAGTGCATGCGCTGCTTCCAAGATACACCCAGAAATAACGTGCAGCGCTGCTTCACAGTCATTTTTGACTGTGTAAGCAGCCCTGAAAGAGGTACATGCTCAGTTATTGCTGAAAGGGGGCAGAAAGAGGGAAATACATATTGATAAAGCTGTCCAGTCAGAGGAGAAAGGGGGATAGCAGTAAGGGTGCACTTGGAAACGCCCTGAGAGCACCAAGCAGGCTCATTAGCATATACAGAAAAACAGGGATTATGGACCAACTGAGCCATGTAGTGAAGAAAGGTAAAGACCTTTTTCATTAGTGTCACTTACACTATAAGCCTGTACCAACTTTTAGTGCATGTGATATTGACAGATTTCCTTTTAAAAGAAAATATATGATATAAACTTTTCAAATAGCAGATTTTCTCACAGATGGGTCTATTAGAGGCCAGTTGTGGCATTAAGATAATTTCCTAACTGGACCTCACCTGGGTAGAATTGGGATGGCAGGTACGTCTTCAAGGTGTTGAACCATGTTCCAGTTGTCATGACTGACTGGGGGACAGGGAGAGTGAGCCTACTTGCCCATACAACCTAAGAGGTGAATCGACAACTTGGAGCCAGTCCCTCCCTGCGCTACAGTGCAGTGGTGTAAAAACAAATAATACACAGTCACAGGCCAGCAAAACTACCAGACAACCAGATATACCAGACAGGATACAAATACTAACAGGGTAGAATATACCGTATTTATCGGGGTATACCACGCACCGGCCTATAACACGCACGCTCATTTTACCAAGGATATTTGGGTAAAAAAAATAAAAAAAGTTTTTTAACCAAATATCCTTGGTAAAATGAGGGTGCGTGTGTGTGCATGTGTACACCCCGATACACTGTTTCTGACCCTGCAGAAGCCCCCAGGAAAGGAAGGGGGAGAGAGGCCGTTGCTGCCCGCTTCTCTCCCCCTGCCTTTCCTGGGGTCTAGAGCCCTGCTGCCGCCGCTTCTCTCCCCCCCCCTAGCTATTGGTGCCACTTCTTTCCCCCTGGCTATCGGCTCCGCTTCTCTCCCCCTGGCTATCGGCGCCGCTTCTCTCCCCCTGGCTATCGGCGCCGCTTCTCTCCCCCTGGCTATCGGTGCCGCTTCTCCCCCCCTGGCTATCGGCGCCGCTGCCCCATTGCCAGCGCCGCTGCCCGGGTTTTATAATTACCTGTTGCCGGGGTCAGGTCCGTGCTGCTTCTGGCTCCGGTGTGGCATCTCCTGTGTCGTTGCTTTGCACTGCGAGGCGCAATGACGAGTGACGTCTTCAACGCGACATGATATGATAAAGTACACAGAAAGTACACAAGGCTAAGTATGCAACAAGAATACAGCAGAATAAAAGAGATGCAGGGGATGGATGGAAGAACTGAAAGCTAAAACACTAAACTGATCAGGTAACATAGGACACTGTTCACACTGGACACAGATAACAAACATGAACTTCATAAAATCGGATACAAGAAAACCAAACTTCAACGTAGAGGAACACTGGTCAGGATACTAGACAGGATATTTTTCAAGATTCAAAACAGGATACATTTTAAGATACAAGACAGGATAAATTCAAAACTATGTGGAGGAACAGGACATGATTCTCACAGTGTGAACACAACCTACACCGAACAGACATACTAATCCTAAAACCGACAAAGCTAAATAAACAAGACAATTTAACCATGGCTAAAACTCAGATAACATATCACACGAAAAATACAGGGTAAATGCTCAAGCAGGCATAGTCAGAGTATTGCACAAACATACATTATAGTAGAATTATTGCACAAAATAACCAGCACCAGAATGCAGGAGAACTCTGGTTAAAATAGACACACCTGAGATCTCATTGGTTCTGAGCATTAATCATTCCCAATCTAGGGAGAATAGCAAACTGCTCAGAACAAACTAGTATATGAATACACACCTAAACAGAAAAATACAAAAACAAATAAACAGACATTACACCAGTTTTGTCTGTTTGTAAGAGGGATGACCAGGCTGCTGTCGTCACTACAAGGTCCTTTGGAGATTTATCAATGGCTTTTATGGCTTGGAAAGTTGGTGAATGACTTCAAGATTTGTCATTTATATGTAGTGACTGCTGATACTATAAATCTTGCAATATGGAAATGTTGTAACTTTCTAGATTTAAGCTTTCTAGCTTTTCCCCCCCCAGGACTTCTTAGTTTTAAACCTGAAAATATGACATATTACTCTTTTAGGGGTATTAAGAATGACTTCATGCCAAATGTAATAGGGATTTAGAATGATTGGTAAGATTTGTAGGATTGGAGAAATAGTTAAGCACCCTGGGTGTTCTTGCTTAACATCTTCTTTAATGTTGGACATTTTTTATTTTTTTACCTTGCTACACTGTCACATTTTCCTTTATCCTGTTTGAAGTCTAGTTTTTTTCATAACTAGTAGCATTGTTTATAAGATTTTTTTTCACATAGATCACTCATAGGAGTCCTCAGCTTTGCTGTAATTTTTATTGCTTGACTATTCTACAACATAAGAGGACTGCTGACCTAGAAGTCATGTAGAAGACATTTTGAGACGGGATGTAGCAGGGATAGGTGGGGTTTTGAATTCAAAATTATCCAAATATTCCTAGATGTTTTTAGCTTTGGTGGAGTTAAGCTTGTGTTCGTCTGTTGCTCCTCTTTATTTTAGCATGTTGGTTCTTTTCAGTTTAAAACTACTGTATATAGATATGTGAGTGATACAAAATGACGCAGACACCTAGGCGATGAGAAGTGTTTAACATAAACATAGTAGAAAGGTTAAGGTTAGAGATGAGCAAACTTAGCAAACATTTGAAAAATACGACTGGGACGATTCGCTGAATTTTCTGAAAAGATTTGGTTCGGTCTGAATTTATTTGTGGTGAATCTATATTAACCTCTTAAGGATCGAGGGTTTTTCCGTTTTTGCATTTTCGTTTTTTCCTCCTTGCTTTTAAAAAATCATAACTCTTTCAATTTTGCACCTAAAAATCCATATGATGGCTTATTTTTTGTTCCACCAATTCTACTTTGTAATGACATCAGTCATTTTGCCCAAAAAACTATGGCGAAACGGAAAAAAATCATTGTGAGACAAAATTGAAGAAAAAAAACGCTGTTTTGTAACTTTTGGGGGCTTCCGTTTCTACGTAGTACATTTTTCGGTAAAAATGACACCTTACCTTTATTCTGTAGGTCCATATGATTAAAATGATATCCTACTTATATTGGTTTGATTTTGTGGTACTTCTGGAAAAAATCATAACTACATGCAGGAATATTAATACGTTTAAAATTGTCATCTTCTGACCCCTATAACTTTTTTATTTTTCCGCGTATGGGGCGGTATGAGGGCTATTTTTTTGCACCTTGATCTGAAGTTTTTAGAGGTACCATTTTTGCATTGATAGCACAATTTTGGACTTTGGAATTTTTTGGCGCGTACGCCATTGACCGTGCGGTTTAATTAACAATATATTTTTATAATTTGGACATTTCTGCACGCGGCGATACCATATATGTTTATTTTTATTTACACTGTGTTTTTTTATGGGAAAAGGGGGGTGATTCAAACTTTTAATAGGGAATGGGTTAAACGATCTTTATTCACTTTTTTTTTTCACTTTTTTTTGCAGCGTTATTGCTCCCATAGGGACCTATAACACTGCACACACTGATCTATTACATTGATCACTGGTTTCTCATAGGAAACCAGTGATCAATGATTCTGCCACTTGACTGCTCATGCCTGGATCTCAGGCACTGAGCAGTCATTCGGCTATCGGACAGCGAGGAGGCAGGTAGGGATCCTCCAGCTGTCCTGTAAGCTGTTCGGGATGCCGCAATTTCGCAGTGGCTATCCCGAACAGCTCCCTGAGCTAGCCGGCATGCTTTCACTTTCACTTTAAACGCGTCGTTCAACTTTGAACACTGCGTCTAAAGGGTTAATAGCGCGCGGCACCGTGATCAATGCCGCACGCTATTAGCCACGGGTCCCGGCCGGGCCCGACCCGCTATGACGCGGGGCCACGCCGAGGCCACGCGTTATAGATCGGAAGCGTACACATGACCTACCGGTACGTCATGTGTCCTTAAGGAGTTAAAAACGGCTATTTCAGGCCAACAGAGAACCTCAACAGGGGTGTAGAACACTTTGCTGTGTTCTAACACACATATGGAGGGTGCTGGGGTAGTGAAATAATGCTGTTATTCAGTATGACATGCCGTTTACAGGCATCGCTATTAGAATAACTGCCGCAGGGCGGCACAATGACAGATCCTGGAGGTGGCATCAGAATGAGGAGACCATATAGTGGGTGAATGACACAGCGTGGAGGTGTTGGCAGCATGAGGAGACCATATAGTGGCTGAATGACACAGTGTGTAGGTGTTGGCAGCATGAGTAGACCATGTAGTGGCTGAATGACATAGCTTGGATGAGGCTGAAGCATGAGGAGACTATATAGTGGCTGAATGACACAGTGTGGAGGTGTTGGCAGCATGAGTAGACACTAGGGCTTCACAATCCCTAAGATTAAAAGGTGAATTTTGAAATTTAAATTGAAGATTCATGGTAGCTAGCGCTACCATAAAGAAATTTAGGCACAGGCACAGGCCCAGCAGCATCAGTAAACCGTATATAAGCTGAATGACACAGCCTAGAGGTGGCTGAAGCATGAGGAGACCATATAGTGTCTGAATGGCACAGCCTGGAGTTGGCAGCAGCATGAGTAGACATAAGGGCTTCACAATCCCTAAGAATAAAAGATGAATTCTGAAATTTAAATTGAAGATTTAGGGTAGCTAGTGCAACCATAAAAAATTTTTAGGCCCAGACCCAAGCCCAGCACCATCAGTAAACCATATATTGCCTGAATGACACAGCCTGGAGTTGGCTGAAGCATGAGGAGACCATATAGTGTCTGAATGGCACAGCCAGGAGTTGCCAGCAGCATGAGTAGACACTAGGGCTTCACAATCAGTAAGATTAAAAGATGAATTCTGAAATTTAAATTGAAGATTTTGGGTAGCTAGTGCTACCACAACAAAATGTTAATCCACAGACCCAGGCCCAGCAGCATCAGTAAACCATATAGTGGCTGAATGAGACAGCCTGGAAGTGGCATCAGTATTAGGAGACCATATAGTGGATGAATGGAACAGCCTGGAGTTGGCGGCAGACAATAGGGCCTCACAATCTCTAAGAATAAAAGATTAATTTTGACATTTCCATTGATGTATGGTACCTAGTGCTACCATAAGCATATATGGGTAATGCCCTAGGCCCAGCTGCATCACTAAACCATGTAGTTCCTGAATGACACAGACTGGAGGTGGCTGCAGCATCAGTAAACCATATTTTGGATGAATGGCACAGCCTGGAGGTTGCTGAAGCATGAGGAGACCATATAGTGGCTTAATGACAAAGCCTGGAGTTGGCTCAAGCATGAGAAAAGACCATATAGTGGCTGAATGAGACAGTCTGGAGGTGGCAGCAGCAGCATCAGGAGTCCTGAAAGTGACCCGGTGACAGAACTGTGCGGTGGGTGGCAATACCAGTACCCGGTCACAAAGGTGGGCATAAAAAGGTCTGATACGGAGGAATGTTTGTAACTGGGGAGCTGCGTCTTAAATCTGTTTGGCACTATCCATATTTGTGAAGTGTTGGTATGGCACCATGGTCAATCTACTCTCATGCATCAGGCATTGGTGGGTGGAAATCCTGGCTGATCCATGCCTGATTCATCTTCACAAAAGGTTAGTCTCTCCACATTTTTCGTGGACAGACGAGTTCTCCTTGGGATGACTATGGCCCCCGCCACACTAAACACCCACTCTGTTTGCACACCACTGGCCGGGCAGGACAGCTTTTCCAGGGCAAACTCTTCTAGTTGTGGCCACAAATCAAGTTTGGCTGCCCAGAAGTCAAGCAAATCTTCAACGTGTGATGGCATATGCATGTAAAGGTAGGCCACCACCTGCTGGTTCAGGTCCTTCTCCAGGTGTACCTACTGCTGATGAGTTGCTTCACTATGCGGGTGAAGAAAGCTACTCATCAGCGACTGTAGACTCAGGCAGCCATGGCAGTAAAAGGTGAGTGCAGGGGGCCCCCCCGATTCAGACCTGCGAGAGGATGGACGATGGCGCCAATCTGGCGACAATGGCATCGGCCACCTGACTACATAGGATGCTTCTGTAGTAGGTTGTTTTGTCCTCCCTCTCAATGGGTGTAAAAAAGGCCCCTATTTTGTGGTGGTAACAAGGATCCAATAAGGTGGAGATCCAGAAGTAATCCCACTGCCGAATGGTGACAATGCATCATGCCATTTGTGCAAGTGACTCGGATGGACTCCCTGCCTCCATCTCCCCTGCATACTGCCACGGTGTGTCTGGGGCCTCTGTTTCGCCTTCCTTATAACACTCTAGCTCAGGGGTCCTCATACTAAGGCCCGCAGGCCACATGCAGCCCGCCGAGGACATTTATCCGGCCCACCACTGCCTAAAGACATCCCTGTGTCCTGAAAGATGTTTTCGGGACACAGGGATGCGCTCTCAGCGGCCCCGCGTTTACTTTAAAAACGCAAGAACCACCGGGTGGTAACGCATGCAGGGACATCACTGACGTCCCGTGCGTGTGCCCATAGCAACGGAGCGCGAAGGAGCGGAGCAGCGAGCAGGACGTGCGCTAGCCAGTTTGGTAAGTGTTACTAGCGGCACATCAGCTTCGGTGCCCCGACCACTGCTCCTCCAGTCCTGGGAACTACTGCTATGGCCGGACCGGAGGAGCACTGAAGTGGGGCAGTGCACAGGCATACTGCCTCCAGCCATACACAGTATGGCTGGAGGCTGTATGTCTGTAGGGGAACTATACTGCACCTAATGTGGGGAACTATACTGTACCTAATGTGGGGAACTACACTGCACCTAATGTGGGGGAACTATACTGCACCTAATGTGGGGGACTATACTGCACCAAATGTGGGGGAACTATACTACCAACTAAATGTGGGGGAACTACAACCTAATGTGGGGGGAACTATACAGCACCAAATGTGGGGGACTATAATACACCTAATGTGGGGAACTATACAGCACCTAATGTGGGGGAACTATACTGCCAACTAAATGTGGGGGAACTACAACCTAATGGGAGGGGAACTGTACTGCCAACCTAATGTGGGGAGCTATACTGCCAATATAATTTGGGGAGCTATACTGCCAACCTAATGTGGGGGACTATACTGCACCTAATGTGGGGGAAGTATACTGCCAACCTAATGTGGGGGAACTATACTGCCAACCTAATGTGGGGAACTGTACTGCACCTAATGTGGGGGAACTACAACCTAATCTGGGGCAAACTATACTGCCAACCTAATGTGAGTACTATACATCACCTAATGTGGGGGAACTACAACCTAATGTGGGGGAACTATACTGCCAACCTAACGCAGGGGATCTATACTGCACCAAATGTGGGGAACTATACTGCACCTAATGTGGGGGAACTACAACCTAATGTGGGGGAACTATACTGCACCTAATGTGGGGAACTATACTGCACCTAATGTGGGGAACTATACTGCACTGCACCTAATGTGGGGGAACTACAACCTAATGTGGGCGAACTATACTGCACCTAATGTGGAGGAATCACAACCTAATGTTGGGGAACTACAACCTAATGTGGGGAACTATACTGCACCTAATGTGGGGGAACTACAACCTAATGTGGGGGAACTATACTGCAACTAATGTGGGGGAACTACAACCTAATGGGGGGAACTATACTGCACCTAATGTGGGGGGACCATACTGCCATCTAAATGTGGGGGAACTACAACCTAATGTGGGGGAACTATATTGCCAACCCTAATGTGGAGGAACTACAACCTAATGTGGGGGAACTATACTGCCAACCCTAATGTTGGGGAACTACAACCTAATGTGGAGGATCTATACTGCCAACCTAATGTGGGGGGAACTACAACCTAATGTGGGGGAACTATACTGCCAACCGAATGTGGGGGAACTACAACCTAATGTGGGGGAACTATACTGCCAACCCTAATATCGGGGAACTACAACCTAATGTGGAGGATCTATACTGCCAACCTAATGTGGGGGGAACTACAATCTAATGTGGGAGGATCTATACTGCCAACCTAATGTGGGGGGAACTATGCTGCCTACCTAATGTGTGGGGGAACTGTACTTAAAGGGGTTGTCCACTATTAAGATATATAAGTGTGCATAGGAAATTGTTGACAGTTTTTTTTTTTTTTTTTTATCTATAGTCCGACCCTCCAACGGTCTGAGGTACCATGAACTGGCCCCCTGTTTAAAAAGTTTGAGGACCCCAGCTCTAGCTCCTCTGGCTGCTCCTGCTCCTCCTCTCCTGTCAGATTATAAAAAATTAAAAAAAAACACCCATTTGGCGAAATCTAAACTGTGCTCCACTTCTGCCCCTCCCCCTCCTCCTCCTTCTCCTCCAGTTCAGCCCCCACAGGGCTCATGTGGCCATGAGATGTAGGCGCCACGTCTACAGTGCTCAGACCAGCCATCGTTTCCAACATGTGTTGTTAGAAATGAAGCAGTGGAATGACGTCGTTCATCCAGTAATCCTGGTGACTTACTAATAATGTGGCTTCCTCAAAGGGCCAGAGCAAACTGCAGGTGTCACAAATGAGCTGCCACTGGTTCACATTGAAGTTACACAGGTGATTACCCCCATCTGCTTGGATCATCAAGAAATCGGTGATGGCTTTTCTCTGTTCGTACAATCAGTCCAACATAAGAAGGGTGGAATTCCAACGTGTGGCAACGTCACAAATCAGACTACGTTGGGGATACCGATCTGACCCTACAGCTCAAGGAGGGTGTGCTTTGCAGTGTACTAGTGGCTGAAGTACATGCAAAGTTTCCTTCCCATTGTTCGGATGTCTTGCAAATGGGGGGGAACACTTCAGGAACTGCTTCACAACCAGATTGAACACGTGTGCCATGCAGGGCACATGGCTCAGCCATCCCAGTCGCAGCACATACAAGCACATGTTCTTCCCATTGTCAGTCACCATGGTTCCCATTTCCAACTTTCGTGGAGTAAACCATGCTCTGATTTCTTTACGAAGTATGCAGTTCCTCCCTTGTGTGACTGTTCGCCAAGGCAAACCATGTGAAGAACAGCGTGACACCGCCGTCCCCTGCACACATGGTATGCTGAAGGGGCACTGAGACTTGTCTGGGCAGTGGAGGCTGAGGACACGTTGGAGGATGAATAGGCGGAGTCACACACTGTCACAGGACCAACGGCCTGAGAGCGTGGAGGAGGAAGCGGCGTGACCTGTCCAAGTTGCTGTTGTGACTGTGCAGGAAACACATTCACCCAGTGAGCCGTAATAGACATGTATTGTCCCTGACCGTAGTTACAGCTCCAGATGTCGGCGCTGCCGTGCACTTTGGTACACACTGACAGGGTCAAGGACTGGCCCACCTTCTCTTCCACAAAATTGTGCAGGGCTGGTACTGCCTTCTTTGCAAAGAAATGGCGGCTTGGCACTCTCCACCTCGGCTCGGTACGAGCCATTAGTTCTCTGAAAGGTGCAGAGTCCAACACTTGAAAAGGGAGGGACTGCAGCACCAGCAACTTTGACAGGAGCACATTCAGCTTCTGCTTCGTTGGATGAGTGGGCACATACTATTATCTCTTGGACCTGGCTTCGCCGATGGATTATTGGCGGAATGACTGACTAAAAGTAGGAAGAGCAGGAGCATCTGGAGCAACAGAAGGAGGGTGGGACGCACAGCTCCATTTGGCTGAGGTGATGGAGCCTTGGCTGGCTGAAAGAGGGAACGGCGTGTCACTGGGTGATGCAGGAGGCTGGACCACTACATCGGAGCCACAGATGGAACGGTAGGGCAAGAGGAGTTAGGGAGCCCCGTCCGAAGCGACAGCGCCGTTTCACGCCCCCTGGGCGTTTCTTCAGGCCCGGAATTGACGTCTCCGGGCCTCAAGAAATGCACAGAGGGCGTAAAACGGTGCTGTTGCTTCGGACGGGGCTCTGTAACTCCTCTTGCCCTGCTGTTCCATCTGACTGCATATTGCCTATGTAACTTCTCTACCTAATAAAGAGCACAGCAACGGATTGGTGATTGAACCGCTTCTTCTTTTTCTGTCTTTACTGGACTAATTGACTGCTACTGCTGCTGTCTCCAGGAACCACTGTTCCACTACCTCCCATGAAGGTAGGCTGCCGTGAAGCAGGTTGTCTCCCCCGGGTACGTTTGGCTCCAGAATTTCCACTTCTGCCACTATGCTGACTGCCAACCATGCTACCGCCTTGCTGGCTCAGCTGCTGCTTCACGAGCAACCTGCAACCCTTTTCTCCTCATGATGATGAAGTCCCTTCTGCACCCGGCTCCCAATTGCGATCGGCTTCATCATCAACAACTGTCTGCACGTCACTGATGTTCTCCTCAAGTTCCTCAACAATGTCTGCTTCAGGACCCTGAATGCTGGCAACACTGCCTCCCACGTCACTCTCCTCCTCATTACTTGCCCGCCTAGGGGGGGAAGCGGCAGATATCTCCTCCACTTCTTGGCTGGGCAGTAGCTGCTGACTGTCCTCTATTAGATCGTCTTCACTGAATAGTGAAGCTGAGCCCACAGCATAAGATACTTCTTTAGGGGAGGGAACAGCATAGGACAGAGGCAAGGGGGGGACACAACTTAGGTGTAGGTATGTGGTATGCGCTTATGAGGGTAGAAAAATGCTCTACAGTACACTTAAAAAAAATGCATTTTTGCTTAAAACCAGCAGTACACAACAGTGCTGCAGTACACAAAAGCTGTGTATTAAACCCAAAATTGCACTCTGTCAAATACTATTAGGAATGGAATACTGGGTATTATACCCTCTACAGACTAGTATAACCAGCAGATGATTTGTTGTGGAACGGAATTGCGCTGAAAAATAATTCCTGCCTCCTCTGCTAAGGTTTATGAAGTTGAGGCAGCTTGTTGAAATGTATTAGGCAACACACAGTTATCTGCCTCTCTCTGTAATACAATGCTGTGGAAAGTGACTGGGAGGTTACTGGCTGCAGTAAAAATCCTTTTCAGTGAATAAAAGAACTGCTCTCTGTCCACCAGAACGCTGATGTGACTAGGTGGTGAAATGCTGCTGGAAAAAGCTTTTCTGTGTAACACACACACACACACACACAGACTATCCGTCGTATCTCTCTGCAGTGTAATGAATTAAGTTACTAGCCGGAATATGGCTTCCGATTATATAGGGCTGTGACATCACTGGGGAGACTGGATGCTAATAGGCTGGATCCTGCATGTGATTCAGTGTCATCCTGCCTATCGTTGTTTCCGCCTTCCCAGAGTTCCTTGCCCCATGTCCTAAAATGTGGATCCGCCATTTTAGATGCCCTGGAGCCTGGACTGCACTAAATGGAGTTTAATGAAGCGATTAAGTTTTGATGAAATTCGTAAAGAATTCGGATTTGTCAGCTTCGATTCGCTCATTTCTAGTTGAGGTGTTCCAGATAAAGTCAAGTAGCTAGATTCAGTAAAGGTAGCTGAGCTTTTGAACACAAAAAAAATCTGTGGTGAGTATGTTTAGTAAAAGTGCTGGGTTTGGGGTAATATGAAATATGTATAATGTGTTCAGAGTTAAAACATTATTTTACTCTACACCACTGTGTCAGATCCCTTCCCCAGAAAGATAAAGACAAGGAGCTCAGAAATCCAAGACTAGTTTTGTCCACTCATATTCTAAGTAATTCCAGATATATCTTTTGCAAAGCTATTGTATTGGAGGAGTCATCCTATAAGTTTTGTGTTGCAAGCTTTCTGGCATAAGTTGATTTTGAAAAAAAAAATCCCACCTGAGTACCCGTTTAACCCCTTAAGAACTCATTTTTACCTTAAGGACCCAAAACAATCTTCGTTTTTGCACTTTAGTTTTTTCCTCCTCATCTTCTAAAAATCATAACCTATTCAATTTTGTACCCACAGACTCATAAGGGCTTGTTTTTTGCATCAAAAATTGTACTTTGTAATGATATTACTTATTTTATAACAATCTGCAGCGAAACAAAAAAAAAACATATTTGTGGGAAGAAAAAAAAACACAATTTTGCAACTTTTTAGCGCTTCCAGTTCTACACAGTGCACTTTTCGTAAAAATGACACATTTTCTTTATTCTGCAGGTCCATACAGTTACTAGGATACCTAATTTATGTAGGTTTTATTTATTTTACTACTTTCAAAAAATTATAACTACATGCACCAAAATTAGTATGTTTAACCCGATAACGACCATGGACGAGTATAGACGTCCAGGTTGGCGGCCGTTCCCGCACCTGGACGTCTATACTCGTCCATTATTCTCGTGGGTGCTTCCCAGTGCACCCACGAGATCGCGGCAAGGACTCGGCTGTATCACACAGCCGGGACCCTGCTGCACTGCCAGGACCGAAGTAAACTTCGGTCCCGGCAGTTTTAACCCTTACAGCCGCGGTCGGAAATGACCGCGGGCTGTAAGTGTTATGACAGAGGGAGGGGGCTCCCTCTGTCTCCTCTGCAGCACCCCGCACCGCGATCGCGGGGTGCTGTGTGTGTCCGCGGCTGGCCGGGACCTGCCGCACTGCCGGGAGTGAAGTTCACTTCACTCCTGACAATTTAACCCTTACAGCCATGGTCAGAAGTGACCGCGCGCTGTAAGGAGTTCTGACAGAGGGAGGGGGCTCCCTCTGTCTCTCCTGCAGCACCCCGGAGCATTGCGGGGTGCTGCTGCATACCTGGGCAGCCGGGGGTACTACAAAGACCCACAGGTCTGCCTGGGTATTGCCAGAAAGGACGTGCCAGAGGCACGTCCTAATATGCTGCCTGCTAGTGAAAACTGGCAGGCAGCATATGACTGCAATGCTTTGGAATACTAAGTATTCCAAAGCATTAAAAAGTGTAAAAATAAAAAAATAAATTAAATAAAAGTGTAAAAATAAATAAAAATGTAATAAAAGTGTAAAAAAAAATAAAAAAAAATAAAAATAAAAAATATTAAAAATACATTTATTAAATGAATCTAATAAAAAAAAATGCATAATGTGTAGGATCGCATTGGCGTACATCCGCAGCATGTAATATGCTGCGGATGTCCATCATGTGATCCTACACATTATGCAGCAGTCACGGTAATGAGCTCCCTGCTGCGGCTGGGTAGCTTCGTGTGTCCACTCATAGCGGCGGATTTCCCGCCAGCAGTCATGAGCGGACACACTGAGCTACCCAGCCGCAGCAGTGATGGATATATTCGCCATGAGCGGGTGCTTATTCCCACAACATGGCGGATATATCCATCAGGAGCCTTAACTGTCACAGACAGACGCGTTTTACTGCCAGCCGACCAAGGACCAATCAGAGAGGTCCCTGGTCCAGCCAATAACTTGTAGGGGTGAGGTATATAAATGGGGTCACTTGTGGGGGTGGGGGTGCTGTTCTGCCCTGAAAGCCAAATGGCGCTCCTCTCTTTCTGAGTCCTACCACGCGGCCAAGGAACCATATATGGCCTAAGCGGGGATATTTCCGAACATGGGACAAGCAGCTAAATAAAATATAGGGTGCATTTCTTTCAATTTCAGAAGTGATGTACAAAAAATATGCCCCCCAAATGGTGCATTTGTGAAAAATTGCAAATTTCGAATTTTTAACACTGACTTTGTAATAATTCCTGCCAAAAAACTATGGTGTTAAAATACTCACTGTACCCCCTAGCGAATACCTTGAGGGGTCTAGTTTTTAAAATGGGGTCATTTGGGGGGGTGTTCCTATGTTCTACTACCTTTTAATTTCTGCAAACCTTGCAAAGCACATAAAAAAAGATGTACTTTTCAAATTTTCAAAATTTTCAAAATTTCAAGTTAAATTGCTAGGCTTCTAACTAATTTAAAATGTTAATTAAAAACAAAAAAAAATTACATAAAAATAAAATAGACATCTGAAAGTATAAGTTTCATAAACTATTTGGTCAGTAAGTATAAATATATGCAACCTATTAGTGTTAAAATAGCAAAAAATCGTAATTTTTTGTAAAAATTTCATGATTTTTTGCATTGTAAAAAAAAAACTACAAATGATATTGGCTTACTTTACTATGTACATGAAGGACAACTTGTGACAAAAAAAACAATGTCAGAATTATTGTGATTGGCAAAACGTTACCAGAGTTATTCTCTAATAAAGACAGACATCCCCGATTTGAAAAAACAGGCCTGGTCTTTCAGGGGCGTACAGGTTTATTTGCATTGGTCCTTAAGGGGTTAAAATTGTCATCTTCTGACCCTTATAACTTTTTTATTTTTCTGCATACATGGCTATATGAGGGCCTTTTTCCTGCATACAGGGCTATATGAAGGCCTTTTTTATTTGTGCCATGGTCTGTAGTTTCTATCGGTACCATTTTTGTTTTGATTGGACTTTTTGATTGCTTTTTATTAATATTTTTATGGTATGTGAAGTGACCAAAAATTCACAGTTTTGGAATTCAGTATTTTTTTACATGTATGCCATCGACCGTGCGGTTTAGCTATCCTTATATTTTAATAGTTCGGATATTTACGCACACGGCGGTAACACATATGATTTTTTTTTTTTTTAATTACATTATAATTACATTATTTTATTTAAACAATAGAAAAGGGGGATGATTCAAACCTTTATTGGGGGGGGGGGGGGTTATTCACATTTATTCTCATTTTTTTACCACTTTTTATGTTTTCTTTCGCCCCCTTAGGAGGCTATACCATGCAATCTTGATTGCAGACACAGATCAAGGCTATGCCATAGCATAGCACTGATCAGTGTTACTGGTGCTCTTTTGCTCTTTTATCCCCCTGTGGGCACTGGTGTCGCGGCAGTGGTGGTCGCCGCCCAGTGCTACGCCATTTTATGCTAGGGACGTTAGGGACCCACTCTAAATAGGTGGCCTTGACGTGGCGAGTGGGCTTGTACTTTTTGATCAAAAATGTACACTAACAACCTGTTAGTTTTTGATATTATGCTGAGAAGCAATCAGATAATTATACAAGATTGTAGATGTGCACCACGTCTGTTTTCTACCCGAATTCGCTCTTTTGCTCTAGCCTGCTGTGCAGGCATGGAGCAATAGATTGCAGATCGGACGAAGAGGAGGCAGGTGAGGACCCTCCATTTGTCCAGTAAGCGGATCAAGACATTGTGATTCTGTCACAAAAGTCCCGATCAGCTCCACTGAGCTGCCGGTATAGTTTCACTTTCAGTTTAGACGCCACGATCAGCTTTGATCTTGGTGTCTAAAGGGTTAATGCTGGGCATCGACCTGATCGGCGGTGCCTGGAATTAGCCATGGGCACTGGCTGCCTGGGATCCATGGGTTTAACCCATTCTCTGCTTCTGGGAATGGTTTAAACCATGTTGGCAGGACTCAGGTCATACATTTACGCCCTGAGTCCTTACGGACACGGGAACAGGGCGTACCTACATGCCCTGCGTCCTTAAGTGGTTAAACTGCATATCTCAGCAAATGTATATGCTTTACATAAAAAAAATATTATCTTGCCTAGAAAAATACATTTGTTTAAATGCTTTCTATACTGACTACACCTAGACTTTGGTAATGATTTATGTAGTTATATGGAATGCTATTATTCACTTGAGGAAAGATGTTTAAATGTAGTTTGGCCTTTTCTGCGGCCCCCTACTGACTTATCATACTGATTGAAAGTCCAAGGGCTGCTAATTATAATAGCTGTGGGGCTGTCAGTCAGTGTGACATGGTGATATAACGCTACAAAGATTACTCCTAGCAACAAGTTTAGGGAGCCATCACAGTGCAGGAACGTATGCTGTATCTAATAAACTTCCGTGAAGCTTAATTTTAAGCAATTTAGCATACACAATTGTTGGTATCAGAAGTTGTGAACTGTGATTTACACAGAGATAAAGGTGACTGTTTATTTGATATTTTGCTGCTCAATTTAATATTATTAGATTCTACACTTCTACATAGGATTTACTTTATTGTTTTTTAGTGTAATCAATATTTCTAACATCATTTGCCAGTTTTGTTATTTAGAAGTTTAGAAGTTTGACATAATCATGTGTAAAGCTGCAAAAAAAAAAAAAAAGCCTATTCATAGCCCCTCATATTGTGGCATTTTTAGATTAATGCCATTAAAGTGTACCTGTCTGATAAAAAAAACTAAACAAAAAAAATTTGTTACTCAGTACCTAATCCTCACCATGTACATCTATTTTTTTATGCCTCTATCACCTATATACAGGGGTGGACTGACAACTCATGGGGCCCCAGGCAAGAGAGGATCATGGGGCCCCATGCGCTTAAGCGCCAGGTAGTTTAGAAATATCAACCAATGAGGAGGCTGATGCTGGCCAATATCTGGCATTAACCCTTATGATGCTGCTATCAAAATTGGTAGCGGCATCTACAATGGGAACAACCTCATCCCAGCTAGCTTAGTGGATTGATCAGGACCACCGCAGCAAAATTGTGGGGTCCCGATCAGCTGAGAGGATGGTGGGAGGGCCCTTACCTGCCTCCTCCCTGTCCAATCATGCTATTCAGCAGCCTGCACTAATAGAGCATCAATAAAACTGTTCAATGCTGTACTGTGAAACTGCATTGTTCAGTGTATGCAATCTAAAGATCATAGGTAATAGTCTCCTATGAGGACTAAAAAATTGTAAATAAAATGTAAAAAAAAATGAAATAAATGTGATTAAGCTCCTTTCCTAATAAAAATTGAAATCACCTCTCTTTTCTCATTTTTTTTAACACAAAAATGTAAAAAAAATAAATAAAAATAAACATAAACCTATTTAGTATGGACGTGTGCATAAATGTCCAAACTATTAAAATATATTGTTAATTAATCTGCACAGTCAATGGCGTAAACGTATAAAAAAAATTTACTTATTTTTTTCACTTGATATACAAGAAAAAAAAGAATAAAAAGCGATCAAAAAGTCCCAGGAAAACAAAAATGGTATGGATAAAAAAAAAAAAAAAAAAAAACTGTTATAGGGATCAGAAGAGGGCATTTTTATGCATACTGACTTTTGTACCAAATTTAGCGTTTTTTAAAAGTAGTAAAATAAAACCTATATAAATTGGATATCATTGTGATCGTATGGACCTACAGAATAAAGATAACGTGTAATGTTCGATGAAAATATAACTGCGTATAAACGGAAGCCCCAAGAATTTACAAAATGGCAGGGTTTTTTTTTTTTTCAATTTTGCCCATTTTTTTATGTTTCACCGTTGATTTTGTAGTAAAAGGGATGTCATTACAAAGTACAATTGGTGATGCAAAAAAACAAGCCTCATATTGGTCTGTAGGTGGAAAATTGAAAGAGGAGAGATAGAAAGTGCTTATATAATAAACTGATGTTTTTAAGGGGTTAAATGTACAAATACATAAATATATAAATGTATATATCCCATGCAGGGTTTAACGGGTAGGCCAACTTTTAATGTCTTTGTTTAACCCTTTCCCCTATCCACTCCTGAGGTGCCCAACAGGGTATTAGAGCCTTCATATATATTTTTCACATGTGGGAACGGCTGTCTGTTCATGCTAAGAGTCGTAGTTTTGAAACAGCTGGAGGCACACTGATTGGGAAACCCTGATGTGTATATATATATATATATATATATATATATATATATATAAGCAAAAAGAAAAATAGCCAGCACAACAACCTAATGCACGGGTGCACACTGCTGTGGCAGATACAGAGTATAGAAAAAAGAAGATTGCAGCAGCACACATTGGTCAAAAAATTGAGGCTCTTAGTGCACTTTTTTGATCAAAAACGTGTCCCCCATCCACCACGGGGAGGTGGCCTCATTTAGGATGGGACCCTAACACACATTCTGAGCCTAACACTCCGATACCAACTCACCTCTGCTGGGCATATAGCCTCTGACTGGGTGACATGCTGGATCCATATACAATTTAAAACACCACCTGTGAGAAAGGGGGAGGGGTGCACAGCTAAAGAGGGTGCCATTCCCATGTATTTTAAATGTAAATTCATGCATTTACTACACAGGGGGAATGGCACCCTCTTTAGCTGTGCACCCCTCCCCCTTTCTCACAGGTGGTGTTTTAAATTGTATATGGATCCAGCATGTCACCCAGTCAGAGGCTATATGCCCAGCAGAGGTGAGTTGGTATCTGAGTGTTAGGCTCAGAATGTGTGTTAGGGTCCCATCCTAAATGAGGCCACCTCCCCGTGGTGGATGGGGGACACGTTTTTGATAAAAAAAAGTGTGCTAAGAGCCTCAATTTTTTGACCAATGTGTGCTGCTGCAATCTTATATATATATATATATATATATATATATATATATATATATATATTTATATACACAAACACACAGTCTTTGTCCAAGGCTCAATGGTGGAAGCCAAGCCCTGTACATCAATTTTTCACAGTAGGGAGCGATGGAAGAGGAAGTAGTTGTAAATACTACACTGCATCTATGACACTGGAGCCTAGAAGGAAAACTTTACTTGTCATCACCAAGTATAACTGGGTTCGCATATGTACGGTATCCGGCATCGGTGAACTCAGTCTAGATCTCAACATAACTGATTCCACAACTGATGACAAGTTGTCATCAGTTGTGTGGCTTCAGGCGTCCAGCAAGCTGCGTTCCGCTGTCCAGTGCCCTCCGAACATCCAGCAACAAAATTGAGATTCACTCTTGTGGACTCATATGTTCTTGTATGGCGTGGGGAAGTTATTTGTATGGCAGATGACAATATTACACTTCCCCTGCAATAAAATCTGCAGGAGAAATGAGCAGATGGCAGTAAATACTAGTGGCAAAACCAACAGTTTGACAGGGTCTCTGGAGGGAGAAACAAAAGAAAGATTCCGCTCACCACTCCACGTTGTAGCTCCAATTGTCCAAGTTGGCCAGGTGCACGGGCGTATCTGCTGGAAGCACGATGAAAGTGATGATAGGAATCCCTTTTACCAAGGGAGGAAACCAGCAATCTAGTCCATAATTGGTGAATGGTATTAAAACTTCAAGCTTTATTTAATCCATGATAAAAATTTCATACAAAAAAGGAAGAGAGAGGTAAAAAAATGTGCAAAAACACCAACATGTTTTGGGGAAAACCCTTTTTCAAGGCATGACAAGTAAAAATAGGAAGCCCGAATAAATAGAAACTGTTGGAATAAGCACACTCCCCCTTTCCACAATTCCAATGGTCACCTGACTTCCTGTGTTCTAGAATTTAACCCTATATTGCATGTTGGGCAAAACAGAAATGGATTTAAGCAAAAAATGTTCTGTGGAAAAAATACACAGAAGAAAAAATACAAAAAATACTATAATTATAAAGTAATATGAAGTTTTTATACCATTCACCAAGTATGGAATAGAGTGCTGTTTTCCTCCCTTGGTAAAAGGGATTCCTCCCATCTCTGGAGGGAGATCAGCTGTGAATTCATTTAGTTTTACTCATGCTTATGTATTGGCACAGAGACACACTCATGTCCTTAGTTAGGCAACTGTGCCATTTAACATATTATGAAGAGGAGTGGAAAGGAAACCCTTGAGTACCGGCGCTGCGACTTTAGAGCATAAAAACAATCACATCCAGGTGGTGGTAAAAGATCCTAGGCAGGACCGTTTATTAAACAAGAATGAAAGAAAACAATACAAAACAGTGGATTATACGTTTCGGGAGGAGCCCTCCTTTCCGCAGACCCTGACCCTTATCTGAGGAAGGGAGGGCTTCTCCCGAAATGCGTAATCCACTGTTTTTTTTTGTATTGTTTTCTATCATTATTGTTTAATAAACAGTCCTGCCTAGGATCTTTTACCCCCACCTGGACTTGATTGTCTTCATGCTCTAAAGTTGCAGCGCCAGTACTCAAGGGTTTCCTTTCCACTCCTCTTCATCATATCCACAGGACAAACTGGTCGATTCCTGCTACCCACTGGCTGAGCAGGGACGCAGGGACATGCTTGTTATTTCCACATTGAGGTGAGCGCCCATCTATCAGCCCCCTGTGGACATCCCCCACACCTTACACCTCCCACATACATCTTGGGGTAATACACGAGGTGCTGCTTGTCAGTCCTTTTTTCATTTCTTTTATTTAACAAATTACATTTGTATACGTTTCATGACACTTTCACTCGTGCACAAAAGACCACACTCATATTACATCCTTTATAGTCATCCCAATGGAGGAATAATATTATATATTGAACCCAAGGAAAGTGAATCAAAAATAGAAAATGAACTTAAATAGAAGTTCATGGAACAGGGAGGAAAAATCAAATTTTATGTCGCAATGAACAACTTGTCATTAGGATGGTTGTCATTTAAATTACAAGTGACTATGCCATTTGGAATAATCACTCTGCTTGTGGCAAATGCCATTTATTGCTATATGTAAATTAATCCTTTGACATACAATTAACAAAAAAATTAAGATGAATGTCATCTCTTGTCCATGACTCATAGACAAGCCTGATGCTGCTGCTGGAATCGTTAGTGCCCCAGTAGGTATGGGGGCCCCTAGTGGTGGGTTTTTCAGGAGCCTTTTTCTTTATAAAATATTTTTTAAAAAATTAAACAACCATATCACAAAGGTCTTTAATTTTTATCAGTAACAACATATTAAAAGTTTTTGGATCTGACAGTGCCCATTTAAGTTTTCAGTGGTTATGCTTCAAATTGGTAGTACTATGTTCAGGTAAAAAAAAAAAAAAATCTTTAAAAGAGCATTTAGATTCTTTTGAAATATACAGATATGGCCCACACCTGTGATAGGGTTAGCCCAGCATCTTGACTCCACAGTGCACCATTGTGCTACGGCCCTTGCACTGCTCTACATACTTTGCATAGAACTGTGTACATGACAGGCAATGCATACATAACAGTTTCTGTGGCATTCTGTCTAAGTAGGGTAGAGTGCAACAGGAACTATACAAGTGGAGCAGAGAATCCTGTCAAAATTGAAACAGATTTCCCATACACCATTTACTAAGCAGTAAGAAAAAAATGGTTTATACATTCCTGGCTAACTGAATCTGTGCCCCTGCTCAAAAGACACTTGTTTTCTAACAAATTTTTTGTTAATGTTCTAAGTTTTCATACATTCGCATCTATCCAAAAGTTCCCACCCCCCCAAAAAAAAATCTGACAAAACAGACAATCCGAACAGACAACATGAATCTTAATAATGAAATTATGAAAATACAAATGATCCCGACAATAAAAATCACGAAAATCGGTTTGTTAAGAAAAATGTTGCAAAATAACGAATGAATGCAAATATACTTTGTTGCCTTTTTAGACTGCCATAATTAAACTGCCATAAGAATGCATTTGAATTTCTAATTATATTTTGTGTGGATTTATTTGATTGGTTATTCAAATGGGTGGTGTTATTGTCATTTATGTATCTTGGCCAATCAGATTATCCCATTTCTGTTTGTTGTGACTCTCATTGAAATCTAAAAAAGTAAGAAGCCAAAGGTAACAACTGCTGTCTTTTAGAAGAAAGGTTGTACACGCTATGCAGTTCCCTCAAAGACTGTTGCTTTTTAGAGCGGCCATAGTTTTGGGCATACAAAGAGAGAGATTTTAACATTTCAGGAAGCTTCATTTTAAAATAAAAACATAGCCAGTGGCACCACCACAAATGTCAAATGTCTCTCAACTTCTTCATCCAAGGCGCCAGGCAGAAGAGGGACGTGAACATCCGGTCCTACAAACATTGTTTACATCTGATGCTACAGAACTTGATAATCTATCTATGAGTTCGACATTTGGTTTCAATATTGACAAAGAGCAACCATTATTACATTTTGAGTCCATTCTAGCAGCAGATATGAATCATGTGTCAACGCTGCTATTTTCACCAAGAAAACTACTGTTTTACTTAATGCACCCAACCCCTTTAACTTGTGCCACCACCAGTATTAGGCCACTAATTTCTATAGCCATCTTCAGTATGAAAAAGATGGCCATTTCTTGCCACCCAGCGCCCGTGGCAACCACAGATCAAAGGTATAGGAGCATTTTGATACAGTTGGCAAAAGTAGTCTAGCAAAGTGCGATATATGTGGCAGGGAAGTAAGCCATAGAGGAGTTTTGAGGTACCTCATGAATGCTGGAATGAATTACCATTTGAGGATAAACCCCAATGCAGTTGGCAACCCAGTTAAAAAAAGGGGAAGATGGAAGCAGCACTGCCAGTGCTACCATTAGTTGTAATAGGCAGGAAAAGGGACAAAGGGATGCTGGGCATCACAGTAAATCTAAATGGCGTACCCTTAAACAATGTGTGGGTTTAATACCAGGGAATTGTCAGATAGCAGCCCCCAAAATTACTCATCTTATTAGGGAGCTCATAGCCATTGGAACATGTTTCAACATGGTGAAATCAGATCCTTTTAAACTTCTAATGCAGTTGTACCCCAATAGGTAACACCTTCACATGAAGGTATTAAATAAGGAGCTGGGCAGAGTAGTTTTATTTTTTATTTTTTTTGGAACATGCAAAAACTATTTAAATCTATTTTTATTTTATCTGTAATATATTGCTTAATAATCAAAAGTGTACCTGCCACTTGTAAAAAATGTTGACATGTCCTAGAGACCGTAGTGTATACCAAAAGAAAAAATTGTTAGTTACACATTATACAATAAGCATTTTACAGTGCAAAATAACAGATTTTTCAGAACAAATTGGTCCAAAAACATAAAAAATAAACTAAGCTAAACAGAAAAAACAAGACTAAAAGAAAAAATGTTCTTGTGCACATGTCTACTCAAAAGACAGTCAGTGATGCTTTATACATCGCTGGATTACTCTATATCTGATGAGTCATAGTGGGGGAGATTTAGCAAAACCTGTGCAGAAGAAAAACTGACTGGTTTCCCATAGCAACCAATCAGAATGCTTCTTTCATTTATTAAAAGGCTTCTGAAAAATGAAAGAAGAGATCGGATTGGTTGCTATGGGCAACTGGTCAACTTTTCCTCTGCACAGGTTTTGATAAATCCCCCCCAGTGTTTCTTTAAAGGGTACCTCTCATCAAATAAACTTTTGATATATTTTAGATTAATGAATGTTGAATAACTTTCCAATAGCATGTTAATGAAAAATATGCTTCTTTCTATTGTATTTTCCAGATCAGTCCTGTCTGCAAGCATTTCTGAGTCATGCTGGAGTCCTAAACACTCATTGCTGCCAGCCTGCTTTGTTCACAGCCAAAAAGGCTGTGAACAAAGCAGGCTGGCAGCTCTGAGTGTTCTCCTTTGTGAACAAAGCAGACTGGCAGCTCGTAGTGTTTAGGACTCCAGCATGAGTCTGAAATGCTTGCTGCCTGGACTGGTAGGGAGACCCCTAGTGGTCATTTCTTCAAAGTGGAAAATTAAATAGAAAGAAGCATATTTTTTAATAACATGCAATTGTGAAGTTATTCTGCATACATTAATCTATAATATATCAAAAGTTTTTTTTGATGAGAGGTACCCTTTAAAAGAGCCTAAATTGATACAAATTGTGGAACATGATACTTGTGCATAGGGATAATCCACCAAAATGTGGAGGATATTCTGATTTAGTACCTACGTGATAGATAGCCTAAGTATTACCTTGATACCCAACACTACCAGCGGTATTGTAAAGAACAGGGTATGTCTGGTTCTGGGGATGCTGCAGGCTGACATTGGGAAAGGCACAAAAGGTAGACCTTCCTACCCTGATAAAACTAGGCTGTTGCTGCCAAATGTATATGTAATGCTTTTCAATGGTATTATCTTTAACCCATTCCCTCACTAAGAATAATGTTCCTTATTAAATGACTAACAATATTTTAAAATGAGCTGGTCTTTAAAATATTGAACATTTCTAAAGTAACCATTAGATTTTCTTTTCTTCATTTCATGTGTAACAAACACGCATTACTGAATCACTGCTCAATCAGTCAGTGTTTTAATGGACACATACTGATGTAGAAATGCTTCTTTAATCCTCTTAAATTATGAATTTTAACAACTGCTTTATAACTCAGCCATGATCAAGCAATTATTTTAGCAATGAGGTTAGACTAATCCTTTAACTTGAGGATTAGGATTAGAGGAGGACTAAACTAAAGGATGCCAGTTAGAATCTGAAAACATAGTTTTCAGCAATAATATGACTAAAATAACCTATATAACACCAAATGAGTAAATTTTTAATGCACTTGCTACTTCATCAGAAACATCCAATCATTTTTATTCTGGTTTGGAGCAAATCTTTGCAATGCTGAAAACGTGAATTGTAAAGAAAACCAAATTGAATTGTAACTGTTGTTTCAACAAACTACATAAATCAAATGGGTTATCCAACATAAGGTAATTTTAGTAATTAAGTGTCCTTAGTCATCCAACAATGGACATGGTTACCAAGGATCTGTGTTTGTGTTGGTGTTGAATTACCATGTCCTGTGTCACCCATCATGCTGCTGACTTGTTTTTTGGAACTGGCTACTTCTGGTTTACGTGGCATCCTTCAGACTAAAATCCCGAGGATTCTTTAGTTCAAGGTGGAAGGTGACTTATTTGTCCCACTCTTCAGTTGCCACACCTACTGGAACACAGCCACATTTCCTTTGATCCAAGGCTGGTGCAAAGATTTTTGCCATCCTAGGCAAAGGCAAAGGCTAATTTTGCTGCCCCATTGACCTGCCCATTGGCTTCGCCCTTTGACACACCCCACCTTACTACTGGGGTGACACACTGTAACAAACCTCCTCCTTATGTAATTACAATTTCTGCTATGCTGCATGGTGAAGCCCCACCCCAAACATGTAACTGGTCACATGATGACATCATTAAAGATCCTTCACCATCAGCATCTGGTCAGCCCGGCCAGGAGAGAAGGCGGAGGAATGGAAGGGGTAAGTCGAATTCTAGGGTCGGTCCTGCAGGCCTCGAACCCTGGATAAAAGTGGAGGAGCATGCAGCAGCTGTGCTGTGCTAGCTCCTCTATCCAACCATCAGGAATGCAGCGCTATCACATATACAGTAATAATTACTGTGTATGTGATGTGACAATGTTGTTCTCCTGACAACCGGATAAGGGAGCAAGCGCAGTACCGCTGATTTCACAAAAAACAGGCAGCGCTCTCATCAAGGGGAAACTCTAGACAGCGGCCTGTTTTGACTATGGCAAGAGACAGCCCCGCTTTGATCTGTGAGATGACAAATGCATGCACATGTGCATCGTTAAGGTCATCAGGGGACTGGCTTCACACACAACAGACGAAGAAGCCAAGCCCCCTTTCAGCATCTGACTTGTGATGTATTGTTTTGGGCCCCACAGCAGGCTGAGAAAGGTCGGAGACAACGCTCATGCAGAATTACAGCAGAATTACAACAAAATGTTCTGAACGCTGGGGCAGTGTAGTACCCATTTAAGGATTATAGATACTCATGCGAGCTGAAGGCTCCTCCTACACAAGAGATACTGTAGTACTGATTTTGACTGAAATGTTTCAGCACACACAATACTTTGTAGTTTGTTTTATATAACGGCTGTGTAGATTCAGATCATTCACAATGCCCATGCTGACACCTGTCTACTGCTATAAACATGTACAATTGGCATGTAAGTGTCATAACTGGACCATGGAGCAATAGAGAAGGTGCCTTATCTGTGAAGCATATTCTCTTTTACATCATGTGAACAGCCAGATGTGTGTGTTGTTTACCTGGTGAAGAGTTGGTACAAAAATACACTGTGAGAGGAACCAACTTGACAAGTGGTGTGATGTTCTAGACAATATTCTGCTGGGAAAGCTTAAATCCTAGTTTATATCACATTAGTTTGTGGAGGATCAGAGACTATGAATCGCCCATGAATATCCACCATCCTAATCTGATATAATTCTATCCACATCAAATGTTCACAATCAAATGAGAACTAGTACGCTACCAGATATATGTGAGACCTCAACTGTATGTAATGGGAAAGAGAATGTAATCATAGGACCATTGTATAGTTACTGTAGAGTCGTATGGCAGCATCTGACAGGTCCTCCCTGGCTCCTCATGGCCTCTCCTCTCAGGTAACTTCCAGGGGAAGACATATTGTCCCATGATACCTTTCTGCCTCATGGTGCTTCCATGCAGGTCCCCCTTCTCTTAGAAGATTGTATTGTTACATTATAACTATGGCTGGCCTCTGCTTTCCCACAAGGCCAACATTATTTTCTAGAAGACCTTTATTATTACATGATAACTTTTGCTGGCATCCAATCTCCCATGTGCCCCCCCTATTTTCTAGAAGACCTTTATTATTACATGATAACTTTTGCTGGCATCCAATCTCCCATGTGCCCCCCCTATTTTCTAGAAGACTATTTTATTACATGATACCTCCTAGTGCTTCCTGATCTCCCATGCACCCCCCTTTATTGTGACTTAGAGACATTTATAAGTGATAAAGAGGTTAAATAATTAAATTACCAAAGTATAAGAGAAATAAGGGGAGATATGACCTTGTAACAACACCCTTGTTTATAGTAAGTGTCTGACTATGAAGAACATTATAACTCGAACCTTTAGAGATAACCCAAACAAAGCTGATATGGTGCTCTGAGAACCTCAGTATTACTCTCTTGTTGTGGGAAGCAATGAATGTTTAGGAGAATAAATGTTTTTTTGAAACAGTTATATTCAACTTTTTTAATGTGTGGAATATTACAGATCTATTAAAAATGAATCCTGTTATGTTGTAAGAATATGCAATGCTAGGCCTTAATATTTGAGGTGTGATTACTGACAAAGTGGAAGGAATATTTATAAGGAACAATATAACAGTATGTGCAATTCTAAAACACTATTAAAAATAAGAAGAACATGTGATTCATGGCTGATACTATAGCTAATTACATGCAGATTGTGTATAAATATATTTCTGTGTGATGCACCATTTTATATTCAATTAAATAACATTTATTATTTCAGTACTTAGAGTTAATTCTTTCATGCATCTGCTTAAACATGGCTTCCAGGGTCACAATGGAGACTCATGCTTCTTTGCTTCATTCTGACCTGGTCAGAACTCCTGACAGTTCCTGCAGGACTGGAGCCTTGCTGCATACGTAGACATTATTGAAAACCAAGCACATTCTTTCATGACCATAGTTTGTCCAAATGTTCTCACATTGGAATTTCACACAGAGATTGCACAGAAATCTCATTGATTTCAATGGAATTCTGATGCACTGTTCACATAGCAGAATTTCCACGCTGAAAACATCAGGCACGGAGATTCAAACGCTGCTACAGAAAGAAAAGACATGTCTTTCTGTGGACTCTACATGGAAATGCATTGCCATCTATAAGACTGCACATTTTTTGTGTACTCCTAGAGCTGGCAATTCTGCTGGCGCTCCGCTGTCAGGGGAATGTCCGGATGGAGATTTTCCGTGCGGACATTCCCCCATGTAAACATAGCCTAAGAGTGTTCAAAGGGTGTGTCATAGCGTGGGATCTCTGCTTGGAATATTTCTGCAGAAATAGGTTTTTAAATGCTTAATGGGTTAAAAAGGTTTAGCTATAGAACAATTACAATTAGATTTGTAATAAACAATATAAAACCCTGAGATAAATCACATGAATATTACAGATCAGAAAAGGAAAAGTTTTACAAATGTGAGATGCAAAAATATCAACTAATTATGTATGAGTTTAATTAAAGTATAGAAAAAATGTCAATTAAGATTTTTTTCAAGATAATAATTTCAAATTTGCTGGAAGGTAAATCTATTTCATAGATTAATAATTTCATTAATTCAAGCTTTTTTATTCTATTTTTTTTGCATATAAATTTCGACTACTACCCATTAGTCTCTTGATGTGATTGTGATTAAAAAGATTACGTTTGGTTATTGATGGCTTACTAATCATGTCAATCACACTTATTGAAAGACCATAACTACCGTATTTATCGGCGTATAACACGCACTTTTTAGGCAAAAATTTTTAGCCTAAAGTCTATCTGCGTGTTATACGCCGATAAGCTGCTGCAGTTCAATGATTTAAAGCGGGCGCTTTAAATCAATGAACTGCAGCGGCTCGGCTTTGCAGGTGCAGAGACCAGCCGTCGCTGCCAGCTTCTCTGCCCCTGCCTGTCCTGGGGTCTAGAGCCCTGCTGCCGGCCCTTCTCTCCCCCTGGCTATCGGTGCCGCTGCCCGTTCTCTCCCCCTGGCTATCGGTGCCACTGCCCCATTGCCGGTGCCGATAGCCAGGGGGAGAGAAGCGGCGCTGACAGACAGGGGGAGAGAAGGGGCAGTGGCACCCATTGTCGGCGCCGCTGCCCCGTTGCCTCCCCCATCCCTGGTTGTATAATTACCTGTTGCCGGGGTCGGGTCCACGCTGCTTCAGGCCTCCGGTGTGCGTCCCCTACGTCATTGCTATGCGCTGCGAGACGCAATGACGTCACTCGTCATTGCGCAGCGCTGTGCAGTGCATAGCAACGACGCAGGGGACGCACACCGGATGCCTGAAGCAGCGTGGACCCGACCCTGGCAACAGGTAATTATACAACCGGGGATGGGGGAGGCAACGGGGCAGCGGTGCCGGCAATGGGTGCCGCTGCCCCTTCTCTCCCCCTGGCTATCGGCGCCGCTGCCCCATTGCCAGCGCCGCTTCTCTCCCCTTGGCTATCGGCGCCAGCAATGGGGCAGCGGCACCGATAGTCAGGGGGAGAGAACGAGCAGTGGCACTGATAGCCAGGGGGAGGGAACGGACAGCGGCGCAGATAGCCAGTGGGAGAGTAGCAGCGACAGCAGGGCTCTAGACCCCAGGAAAGGCAGAGGGAGAGAAGCGGGCAGCGACGGCCTCTCTCCCCCTGCCTTTCCTGGGGGCTTCTGCGGGGTCAGAAACAGTGTATCGGGGTATACGCATGCACACACACGCACCCTCATTTTACCAAGGATATTTGTGTAAAAAAATTTTTTTACCCAAATATCCTTGGTAAAATAAGGGTGCGTGTTATAGGCCGGTGTGTGGTATACACCGATAAATACGGTAAGTTCATTATAGTCCGATCAAAACAAAAATGGTACCAATAAAAACTTCAGATCACGGTGCAAAAATGAGCCCTCATACCGTCCCGTTAGTTGAAAAATAAAAAGTTATAGGGGTCAGAAAATGACAATTTTAAACATATTAATTTTCGTGAATGTAGTTATGATTTTTTCCAGAAGTACAACAAAATCAAACCTATATAAGTAGGGTATCAATTTAATCATATAGACCTACAGAATAAGGTGTCAGTTTTACCGAATAATGTACGGCATAGAAACGGAAGCCCCTAAAAGTTACAAAATTGTGTTTTTCTTCAATTTTGTCACACAATGATATTTTTTTTCTGTTTCGCCATAGATTTTTGGATAAAATGACTGTTGTCATTGCAAAGTAGAGTTGCTGGCACAAAAAAAAGCCATCATATGGATTTTTAGGTGCAGAATTTTAAGTGTTATGATTTTTAAAATGTAAGAAGGAAAAAACTAAAGTGCAAAAACTGAAAAACGCTTGGTCCTTAGGGGGTTAATGGGTTAAAAAGGTTTAGCTTTAGAACAATTACAATTAGATTTGCAATAAACAATATAAAACCCTGAGATAAATCACATGAATATTACAGATCAGAAAATAAAAAGTTTTACAAATGTGAGATGCAAAAATATCAACTAATTATGTATGAGTTTAATTAAACTATAGAAAAAATGTCTATTAAGATTTTTTTCAAGATAATATTTTCAAATTTGCTGGAAGGTAAATCTACTTCATAGATGAATAATTTCATTAATTCAAGCTTTTTTATTGAATTTTTTTGCATATAAATTTCGACTACTACACATTAGTCTCTTGATGTGATTGTGTGTCACAAGTGGTGCTCCGGCCGGACATTCCGGCCATGAGCCCATCTTCCCCCGTGTCCCGGCCCCCTGCGGGGCTGGGATTCGCATTGTGGGACGCGCCCGCATGCAAGTCCCAGCCCGTCACTCACCTCTGTCCCCGGCCTCTATCCCTCAGCTCCGACGCGCGCGCCCCCGCTTTCTAGCACGCGCGTGCCGGAGCTGTGAAATTTAAAGGGCCATAATTAGTAATTGCACCTGCACCTTTTTTTTTATAAGTTCTAGCTCCTTCTTAGCACCCATGCCGGATCTTTGTTTGCCCTGCGCCTTAGAGAAAGCACTTCTAGTTATTTCTTTGCCGTGTACCAGACCTCTGTATTCCATGACCCAACAGTGTTTCTTGCCGCCAGCCTATTGACCTTCTGCTACCCTACTGACTACGCTCCTGTGCCGCCTGCCCTGACCTCTAGCCTGCCAACTACGTCTTGCTTATTCCTTTGGTACCACCCTTTACCTCAGCCACCTGTGTGGTCGAGTCGTGGGGTAGCGACCTGGGTGTCACCTGCCGCAGCAAGTCCAACCCACCTTGCGGCAGGCTCTGGTGAAAACCAGCGGCACCTCAGACTCAGCTCCCTGGCACAGCCTGCATCCTCTACCACACAGGTCCAGCGGATCTACTACTTCACCTGCTCCAGACTACCGTGGGATTACGGGTCATCTACTCCCTGGGTACCTGCCGCCTGCGGTGAGTCTTACAGTAAGATCCAGCCATTGATCCCGCTGAGGTACCCCTGCCTGAACATTCGGTTCTCTCTTCCAAAGTGGTCTGTCAGTTGCAGCAGTTGGCCCACCAGTTGCAGCAATTAAATCAACTGTCCGCCATGGTGCAGTCTCTACCGGTCCCTCCAGTTCCTTCAGCTTCAAAGCTTTGTCATCCCCTTCCAACGAAGTTTAACCCCTTAAGGACACATGACGTACTGGAACGTCATGTGTCTGCTCCCGATCTATAACACGGGTCACGGCCGGGACCCGTGGCTAATAGCACGCGGCATTGATCGCTGTGCCGCGCGCTATTAACCCTTTAGATGCGGCGTTTAAAGTTGAACGCCACGTCTAATGTGAAACTGAAACCATGCCGGTTAGCTTAGTGGGCTGTTCGGGATAGCCGCGGCGAAATCGCGGCATCCTGAACAGCTTACAGGACAGCAGGAGGGTCCCTACCTGCCTCCTCGCTGTCCGATCGCCGAATGACTGCTCAGTGCCTGAGATCTAAGCATGAGCAGTCAAGCAGCGGAATCATCGATCACTGGTTTCTTATGAGAAACCAGTGATCAATGATAAAGATCAGTGTGTGCAATGTTATAGGTCCCTATGGGAGCTATAACACTGCAAAAAAAAAAAGTGAAAAAAAAAGTGAATAAATATCATTTAACCCCTTCCCTATTAAAAGTTTGAATCACCCCCCTTTTCCCATAAAAAAAAAACAGTGTAAATAGAAATAAAAATAAACATATATGGTATCGCCGCGTGCGGAAATGTCCGAATTATAAAAATATATCGTTAATTAAACCGCACGGTCAATGGCGTGCACGCAAAAAAATTCAAAAGTCCAAAATAGGGCATTTTTGGTCACTTTTTATATCATGAAAAAAAAGAATAAAATCATATCAATAAGTCCTATCAATGCAAAAATGGTACCGTTAAAAACTTCAGATCACGGCGCAAAAAATGAGCCCTCATACTGCCCCATACACGGAAAATAAAAAAGTTATAGGGGTCAGAAATGACAATTTTAAACGTATAAATTTTCCTGCATGAAGTTATGATTTTTTCCAGAAGTACAACAAAATCAAACCTATATAAGTAGGGTATCATTTTAACCGTATGGACCTACAGAATAAATATCAGGTGTCATTTTTACCAAAAAATTTACTACGTAGAGACGGAAGCCCCCAAAAGTTACAAAACGGCGTTTTTTTTTTTAAATTTTGACGCACAATGAGTTTCACCGTAGATTTTTAGGCACAATGACTGACGTCATTACAAATTAGAATTGTTCATCTCTTCCATCACAGGACAAAATCTGGACTGTAGGGTACTATAACGCACAGAGTCTCTCCTTCTGCAAGTGGGGGTCTCACATAAGGAGATGATTGAATTATTTGTGCTACCACATTGTACTTTCCAGATACTTCTCGGTCTTCCTTGGCTCCACCTCCATTCCCCGCAGCTTGATTGGAAATCCGAAGAGGTCACTCGCTGGGGACAATGCTGACATAATCGTTGTCTAGAGTCGGTCCAGCCTAAAATTCTTTCTGTAATTTCTCCCATGCCAGGTCTGTTTATGCCTTATCAAGATTTCTCTGATGTCTTTTGCGAAAGACAGGACGAGACTTTGCCTCCACATCGTCCTTACGACTGCCTGATTGATTTACTGCCTGGGACTATGCCACCTTGGGGTAGAATCTATCCTTTATCTATCCCAGAGACTCAAGCCATGCAAGAGTACATCCAAGAGAACCCCCAAAAAGGATTCATCCAGAAGTCTTTGTCACTAGCTGGAGCCAGATTCTTCTTTGTCAGCAAGAAGGATGGTTCCTCCATCCTTGTACAGTGACCCCCCGACTTATGATGGCCCCGACATATGATCATTTCGACATATGATGGCCTCTCAGAGCCCATCATATGTTGAAGGCAGCCTCGACATATGATGCTGCTGTGTGTCGGGGCCATCGTACAAACAGCTATCTGACAGCGCTGACCACTTCAGCAACTGACAGATAGTTGTTTAATGTGCCCCGTGTGCCCCGTTCTGCCTCCTGTTACTTCCATGCTGTCCTGCTAACTCACGCAGGCTTCCACTGTGAGCTCCGTGTAAGCCCCGCCCCCCAGTGCAGCCATAGCCAATAGCCTGCAGCATCTTGCTGCAGGCATCCAATGAGCTGCTGGCTGCCCTCCCCTTCCTTTCCTATAGAGCTGTAGTCGGCAGGATCGTAATGGAGGACATTCTGTCCCCCTGAAGGTATTTAAAGAACTGTACAGTACTGTATGCGATGTCACACATCACATACAATACATATACACACTATACACCCCATACATCAATGTTTCCCTATCAGTGTGCCTCCAGCTATTGCAAAACTATAACTCCCAGCATGCTCAGACAGTCAATGGCTGCACATGCATGCTGGGAGTTGTAGATGTGCAACAGCTGGAGGCACCCTGGTTTGTTAAACACTCCCCATACACTCCACATACAATGGTCATCCCAGAACCAATTAGCAGTTTCCCATAGAGATATGTATTCAACATACAATGGTTCCGAGGCCCCAGAACCAATTACCATTTTTACATAGACATATGTACTCGACATATGATGGTTTCAACATATGATGGTTCTCCTGGAACCAATTAATATCATATGTTGAGGGACCACTGTATTGATTACAAAGGTCTGAACAAGATCATGGTCAAGAATCGTTATCCTCTTCCTCTGACTTCAGAACTTTTTGATCGTCTTCAGGGGACCAAAGTCTTTTCCAAACTGGATTTACGTGGTACCTACAACCTGATTCAAATTCAAGAGGGAGATGAATAGAAAACGGTTTCAACACCCGCGATTGACATTTTGAGTACTAGTGATGCCTTTTGGCCTTTTCAATGCTCCAGCTGTTTTCCAAGAATTCGTCAATTATATCTTCCGCGGCCTTCTCTATACATGTGTAGTCGTTTATCTGGATGACATACTGATTTATTCTTCCAACTTGGAAGAGCATCGTACTCATGTTCGTCTGGTCTTAAAACGCCTACGGAGGAATCATCTCTATGCCAAACTGGAGAAATGCCTTTTTGAAAAATCCAGTCTTCCTTTTCTAGGATACATTGTCTCTCATGAAGGACTACAAATGGATCCTATAAAATTGTCTGCGGTTTTGGATTGGCCTCGCCCTACTGGTCTGCGGGCTATTCAACTTTTCCTGGGATTTGCAAACTACTACCGCTAGTTCATCCCACATTTTTATTCTGTGGTTGCTCCCATCGTAGCTCTCACCAAGAAGGGCGCTAACCCGAAGTTGTGGTCCCCTGAGGCCGAGGAAGCTTTCTCCAGCCTAAAGTCTTCAGCTCCCGTGCTATCAAGACCGGATCCAGGAAAACCTTTTGCCTTGGAGGTTGATGCTCCCTCCATCGGAGTAGGTGCCATTCTTACCCAGAAAAGTGCCAAGGGTAAAACTGTGACCTGTGGGTTCTTTTATAAAACCTTCTCGCCTGCGGAGAGAAACTACTCCATCGGAGATTGTGAACTGTTTGCTATAAAACTCGCCTAAGAGGAGTGGCGACACCTGGTGGAAGGATCTCCTCATCCAATCAGTATTTATTCTGACCACAAGAACCTCCTGTACCTTCGGTCAGCCCAACGTTTGAACCCACATCAGGCAAGGTGGTCGTTGTTCTTCTCCCGGTTAAATTTTTTCATTCATTTCCATCCAGCTAATAAGAATATCAGAGTTGATGCCCTCTCCAGATCTTCTGATGTGGTGGGTTTGGATCCTACTCCAAGACATATTATCCCTCCTGATCGTCTGATTTCTGCAGCCCCTGCCGATCTTCTACAGCAACCTCCTGGTAAAACTTTTATACCAGTCAGATTGAGACGCAAAGTTCTAAACTGGGGTAATTCTTCCTTATTGGCTGGCCATCCTGGAATATGCAAGACACTTCTTCTTATCTCCTGACACTATTGGTGGCCATGCCTGGAAAACGATGTCTCTGAGTTTGTGCGTTCCTGTACCACTTGTGCTCAAGACAAGACCTCCCGACAGAGACCCGCGGGACTTTTGCAGCCGTTGCCCATCCCTGAGATTCCATGGACTCACATTGCTATGGATTTTATTACCGACCTTCCATCATCACACAATAACACAGTCATCTGGATTGTGGTAGACCGGTTTTCTAAAATGGCTCATTTCATTCCTCTTCCCGGACTCCCATCTGCTCCACAACTGGCCAAGCCCTTCTTACTTCATATCTTCCGTCTTCAGTCTTCATGGTCTTCCAGAAAACATTGTCTCGGACCGCGGAGTGCAGTTTGTGTCCAAATTCTGGCGAGTCCTCTGTTCCTGTCTTGGCATCAGTTTGGATTTCTCCTCTGCCTACCACCCCCAGTCCAATGGTCAGGTGGGAAGGATAAATCAAATTTTGGAGACTTATTTATGCCATTTTGTGTCTGCCCATCAGGACAACTGGGTAGATCTTCTTCCCTGGGCCAAATTTTCCTACAATCAGAAGGACTCTGTGTCCACAAAGACATCTCCGTTTTTATTGTTTTTGGTCATCATCCTAGGTCTCCTCTTCCGGTCCCAGTCTCTTCCAGTCTCCCTGCTGTAGATGAACGTGTTGTAAATTTCTCCTCCATTTGGCGACAGACTCGGCAATCTTTATCTCTGGCATCCTCCCGAATGAAGACTCAGGTAGACAAAAAAAGAAGATCTCCTCCGTCCTTCTCTCCCGGTGATAAAGTTTGGTTATCTTCTAAATCCATCCAGCTTAAAATCCCAAGTTACAAACTTGGTCCTCGTTTTCTGGGTCCATTCGAGGTATTACAAAAAAGCAATCCAGTTTCATACAAACTCCGCTTGCCACCTTCTTTACGGATTCCTAACTCCTTTCATGTTTCTCTCCTCAAACTTCTGGTTATCAACCGTTATTCTCAAAGAAAAAATACCGCTCCAACTTTTTTTGGTTGATTGGAGGGGTTTTGGTCCTGAGGAGAGGTCCTGGGAGCCTGAGGAAAACATCTTGGACCGTAATCTCCTCAAAAAAATGTTGTCCCACAAGAAGAAGGGGAGACCAAAGGGGGGGGGGGATAATGTCACAAGCGGCACTCCGGCTGGACATTCCGGCCATGAGCGCATTTTCCCCCCGTGTCCCGGCCCACGGCGGGGCTGGGATCCGCATCGTGGGAAGCTCCTACTTAGCACCCCTGCCGGATCTTTTTTTGCCCTGCTCCTTAGAGAAAGCACTTCTCGTTATTTCCTTGCTGTGTACCAGACCTCTGTATTCCGTGATCCGACAGTCTATTGACCTTCTGCTACCCTACTGACTACGCTCCTGTGCCGCCTGCCCTGACCTCTAGCCTCCCCAACTATGTCTTGCCTATTCCTTTTGTACCACACTTCACCTCAGCCGCCTGTGTGGTCGAGTCGTGTCGGGGTAGTGACCTGGGTGTTGCCTGCCGCAGCAAGTCCAACCCGCCTTGCAGCAGGCTCTGGTGAAAACCAGAGGCACCTTAGACTCCGCTCCCTGGCAAGGCCTGCGTCATCTGCCACACAGGTCCAGTGAATCTACTACTTCACCTGCTCCAGACTACTGTGGGATTACGGGTCATCTACTCCCTGGGTACCTGCTGTCTGCGGTGAGTCTTACATTGTGATTCAAAAGATTACGCTTTGGTTATTGATGGCTTAGTAATCGTGTCAATCACACTTATTGAAAGACCATAGCTAAGTTTAATATTTTTATTAAAAGGCTACATAGACTTTTACTGTTGCTCCAATTTATATACAATAAAAATACCCTACTATTTAAATATGTATATTTGATTTCCTATATGGAAGTTTGTGTCTTCATGGTTACAGACAATAGCTGAATCTTATCAATAAGGGCATCGACAGGGCTTTTGGACAGAGGTTTGTCTAACATCAACCCTGATTTGCCCAATGTCTTTTACTACCGTGGGCAAAAACCTATGTTGCACTCCACTGCATTGTGGAGGGTCACTAAGTCAATGGTTATTAATAGGGTTTGGAATAGGATAACCCTACACCAAAATGAGTACCATGCTTGATTTTTTACTATAAGGCTCTCTCCCTTCTATGTACTGATATTGGTGCCGCATCTCAGGGATCACAGTGTGCCATTTTGCTGCAGCCCTTGCATTGCTCTATGTACCCTGGCTAGAGCTGTGTACATCAGGGTGGGTAAGGGGACCATGCACATGCACAAAAATTCCTGGCCGAAGCCTGGAGTCACTGACCCCCTATTCGTTCCTGCCCCTAAAAAAATAGCTGCTATTATGTATCGTTATAAAAATGAAGTAACCCTCCAAATATATTCAATATTAAAGGAGTACTCTGGTGGAAAACAATTTAAAATCAACTGGTGCCAGAAAGTTAAACAGATTTGTGAATTACTTCTATTAAAAAAATGTAATCCTCCCAGCACTTATCAGTTGCTGTATACTACAGATAAAGTTATTTTCTTTTTGAATTTCTTTTCTGTCTGTCCATAGTGCTCTATGAAAATAACTTTATCTGTAGTATGCAGCAGCTGATAAGTACTGGAAGGATTAAGATTTTTAAATAGAAGTAACTTACAATTCTGTATAACTTTCTGGCACCAGTTGATTTAAAATAAATTGTTTTCCACTTGAGTACCCCTTTAATATAGATACTGTGGAGTGACTCTAACCCTATATGTGTAAAAAACTTTTTTTTTATATATTAACTGGCTCCGGAAAGTTAAACAGATTTGTAAATGACTTTGATTAAAAAATCTTAATCCTTCCAATAGTTTTTAGCTTCTGAAGTTTTCTGTCTAACTGCTCAATGATGATGTCACATCCCGGGAGCTGTGCATGATGGGAAAATATCCCCATAGAAACTGCACAGCTCCCGGGAGGTGAGTCATCAGAGAGCAGTTAGACAGAAAACAACAACAACTCAACTTTAGAAGCTAATAACTATTGGAAGGATTAAGATTTTTTAATCAAAGTAATTTACAAATCTGTTTAACTTTCCGGAGCCAGTTGATACATAAAAAAAGTTTTGGCCTGGAATACCCCTTTAAGTTCAACCAAGGGAGAGGAGGAGATGTGGATAAAGGAAAGGGGTGTGCATGGATGAAGGGGAGTGGTATGGGTGGATGAAGGGAAAGGGTATGGGTGGATGAAGGGTATGGGTGGATGAATGGGAGTGGTATGGCTAACTGTTGTGCCATCTCACTTTATTTTCAGGAACTAAAAAACTTAACAAATGTATCAGTCTGGCAGAGATGTTGCCTATAGCATCCAATCACAGCTCAGCTTTCATGTGTTCACAAGCTCTGTTAAAATGAAAACGGAGTTGTGATTGGTTACTATGACTAAGTAACTCTAGTTTTTCTTTCTGAAAGATTGATAAATCTGGGACAATATGTATAATACTGGGTAACAGATTTTGTGAAGGATATGAAGCATAAAAGCATACCTCCGATCATGCTCCAGTTGCAAGATGCCTGTTTAAATTTTCAAGCAACTTTGTAGCTCAAACTTGCCTGAGACGACAGCTATTAAGATACAGATTTTCTAGAAGTCCCATGTATGTCTATGGGACTTGTGACAAATCTGGATCCTGATTGCTCTAATCTCAGGCAAGTACCAGGCTATGAAGCTGCCAGGAGATGTAAACAGGTAGCCTGCCACTGGGGCATCATAAGAGTAAATTCTTAAAGGGGTACTCCACTCTTAACATCTTAAATTATAAATGAGGGTCCTGCCACTGGGACCCTCGCAATCTCCGGGCCGGCAGCGGCGGCATCTACGACATGGAAGCTTGCAGCTTCAGCATTTGTGACGTCATGCCACACCCCACCATTCATGGCCCAAAGAGGTGAATGGAGGGGGCAAGGCCGCCGGCATCGCCAATCATCGTGCACGGAGCGGAGTTTGCGCTGTGCACCGATTGACTGGGGTGCCGCAGCAGAGATCACGAGGGTCCCCAGCGGTGGGACCACCGCAATCTAACATCTTATCCCCTATGCTTTGGATAGGGGATAAGATGTTTGCAGTGGAGTACCCCTTTAAGCATATCCATAATTTTCATGTTTGAATGACTGAATTTACTAACTTTCCTGCTAAACCTTAGCATGTCAAAGATAACATTTTATTTCTTATCACTAGCTATTGCTAAACTTTTTCAAACTTGGCATTTTTTTTGTTTTGATTCTTAAAAAAATTGACAGAAACAACTTTTTCTACATTGAGAATAAAATAAATAGTTTCTTAAATATTTTCTTAAACTGGCTATCTATTATTATAAAGGCTTGGCTACTTCCTCCTAGAATCAGTTCTTAAAGGTGTACTCCATTGGAAAACTTTTGTTTTAAATCAACTGGTGCCAGAAAGTTAAACAGATTTGTAAATTACTTCTATTAAAAAATCTTAATCCTTCCAGTACTTATTAGCGGCTGTATAATACAGAGGAAATGTTTTTCTTTTGGGATTTCTTTTCTTTCTGTCCACAGTGCTCTCTGCTGACACCTCTGTCTGTGTCAGGAACTGACCAGAGCAGGAGAAAATCCCCTTAGCAAACATATGCTGCTCTGGACAGTTCCTAAAATGGACAGAGGTGTCAGTAAAGGGCACTGTGGACAGACAGAATCCAAAAAAGAACAGAAAAGAAATCCAAAAAGAAAAGAGTTTCTTCTGTAGTATTCAGCAGCTGATAGGTACTGAAAGGTTTAAGATTTTTTAATAGAAGTCATTTACATACAAATCTGTTTAACTTTTTGGCACCAGTTGATAAAAAAAAAAAAAAATGTTTTCCAACAGAGTACCCCTTTAACCCCTTAAGGACTCAGCCTATTTTAACCTTAAAGGGGTACTCAGGTGGAAAACTTTTTTTTTAAATGAACTGTTGCCAGAAAGTTAAACAGATTTGTGAATTACTTATTAAAAAATCTTTACCCTTCCAGGATTTATTAGCAGCTGTATGCTACAGAGGAAATTCTATTCTTTTTGGATTTCTTTTTTGCCTGGTCCACAGTGTTCTTGTGAACTGATGTTTAACTTTCTGGCATCAGTTTATTTAGAAAAAAAATTTCCACTGGAGTACCCCATTCCTAAGGACTCAAAACAATTTACGTTTTTGCACTTAAGTTTTTTCCTCCTCACCTTCTAAAAATCATAATGGGGGGCATTTATCAACGGCTTTAGTCAATTTTTTTCTTCTAATTTTGTCGCTAAATTGTTGCAGTTGCGCCTGCACGATTTTCCGTGCGACTTTTTGTTCTGACAGCGTGAAAAGCAAATATTTTTCCCACTTTTTTTTTGGTAGAAAAACGATTTTGACTTGCAGTGGTCAGAAATTTATGAAGTGCGACAGTCGCAAAAAAGTCGCAGGGCATGAAAAAAACCTACAAAATTTACTCCAGCTCAGACATGGAGCAGACAAAACCAATGCCAAAGTAAAAAAAAAAAAAAAATTGCTTAAGTGAAAAAAATTTATCAACAGGCTGAAACCAGTTGATAAATACGTCGCACATAAGCAAAAAAATTGTAAGAAAAAAATTACTTAAAAAAGGAATACAGAAGCAAACATTGATAAATACCCCCCACTGCGTTCAATTTTGCACCTACAGACGCATATAAGGGCTTGTTTTTGTTGTGTTACTAATTTTACTTTGCAATGACATCACTTATTTTATAACATAAAAAAAGTTATTTGTGGGGTGAAATGAAAAAAAAGCCATTTTGCAACTTATTAGGGCTTCCGTTTCTACGCAGTGCACTTTTTTGTAACTTTTTTTCCTGTAGATCCATACAGTTACAGAGATACCCAATTTATGTAGGTTTTACTTATTTTACTACTTAAATTATACCTACATGCACCAAAATTTGTTTGTTTAAAATTGTCATCTTCTAACCCCTATAACTTTTTTTCCCACATACAGAGCTATATTACATGTTCGCAATCGATCGTGTGGTTTAGCTAACCTCATATTTTATTAGTTCAGACATTTATGCACGCAGCGTTACCACATATGATTATTTTCATCTTTATTACATTATTTTATTTAAAAAAATGGCAAAAAGGGGGTGATTAAAACTTTTAATAGGTAAGGAGTTAATGAACTTTTATTAACTTTTATTTTTATCCTTTTTTTTCAGCCCACAGGGAGCTACAACATGCAATCTTCTTATTGCATACACTGATCACTGCTATGCCATAGCATAGCATCGATCAGTGTTACTGGCGCTCTGCTGTCCTGCCTGCTGAGCAGGCTCGGAGCAGTAGATCGCCGATCGGACGACGGAGAGGCAGCTAAGGACCCTCTTGTTGTCTGGTAAGCTGATCGGGACATCGCCAGTTTGTCGCGATAGTCCCGATCAGTTCCGGAATTCTTCCACTTTCGCTTTAGTGATGCCGTGATTAAAGTTTAAAGGGTTAATGCAGGGCATAGGCCCGATCGGCGGTGCCCGGCATTAGCCGTGGGTCCTGGCTTCCCCTAGCTACCAGGACCCACCAGGTTTAACCTGTACTCCACTGGTGAGAACAGTTTAAACCCGGTAAACACGACCAGAGCATACAGGTGCTCCCTGAGTCCTTAAGTAACAGGACATCAGGGTGCACCTGTATGCCCTGCATCCTTAAGGGGTTAAACTGTTTATGTCACCATTTTTCTAATCCTGAATGACCTTTTTGAGAACTATAATGCTGAACTTTTGAGCAAAGGGCATGTATACAGTTTTAATCACTTTCTCACACAAGATACTTACTGATACAAGGTCTATGTTCTGCATTTGTATAATGACCAGTGAAAAGTCTCAAATAACTAAGTGGGCTGACACACAAAAGACTGGAACAAATTTGTTCATAAATCAGTGTCTCTGAATACACAATACAAAATTGTGATCTAAGAATTATTCCAGAGACAGCTACTAAACTACAGAATAGCTCCATATATGTTGCATTATATAGATGCACACTAACTTTTACTTACTATACTGAATTACAAACAATTTATAAGGGGGAATTATGTGTAGGCTGGGGGTAAGATGATAGACAAAAAGGTCATACTTTAAAGAGTCTCTTTATTTTGGGAAGTAGTGTCTATACTTATTTTAGGGTCTGTATTTTAGGGACTGTACTTATTTTGGTGATTTATATTCTGGGGTTCAGTATTGGCTGTTTATTCATTTTGGTTTGATAGAGAAAATATGCACTACTTGAAATAAGAACACAGTGAGTTAGGATTGTTTGGGGTTTGGCTTATGCACATGGCAAAACAAATCTCAGAATCTTAGGACTTTGATACTACTGAAAAATAAACAAGGAGTATGGGGGGAATTCATCAAGGTGTGCTTAGGTTAACAACTTACGTGCACTGTTTTCCATGGTGTAAGTGTTTCTTATTGTGACACATTTATCCTACTATCACAGGGGGTTGATAAATTTGGCATACATAAAAAAACAAGAAATTACTTCAGAACACCACTTCGTAACACCACCTCATCTCCTCTGTGACTTTTCTGCTCTAAAGCTGCATTTGTGACAAAAATGTGCGAGATTTTATATATATATATATATATATATATATATATATATATATATATATATATATATAGGATATAGCAGAGTGTAGCACACCAAAAAATGAAGAAAAACTTGTGGTGCAGGCAGCAAAACAGACCTCGGTCACTGGTCCACAATGCAGACAAAAAACAAAGCGGTTGCAGCAAGTGACAAAATAGGTAGCTTTAATCCATTAAAAATACAGATGCAACGTTTTGGCTGCCTGTGCAGCCTTTCTCAAGCATGCACAGGCAACCGAAATGTTGCATCGGCATTTTTAATGGATTAAAGCTACCTATTTTTTTCACCTGAACTGAGTGCTACAACTGCTTTGTTTTTTTGTATATATATATATATTTATATTAAATTTTTTTACCACTTTTTTCCCCTAAATTTACCAACCCCTTTTTTTTTTTTTTTTTTCTCATTTCAGTTCCATGTATGCAAAGGACTACTTCGGACGAGCATTTTTTTTTTTGTTCAATATAAAAAGAATGGTTAACGATGGCTTGTGGGGGAAGCTGTCTAATAGAAACAAATACCAACCAAGCAGGAAAAACCTGACGTTACCAGGAAGGGTTAGGACCATTGGTACTGGCCCTCCCCAGCCTAAATAAGACTAGCCTGTTACCGCCTAGGCTTATGAGGGCCATTTTTGTCATTAAGGGCCTGTTGGTACCGACTCTTCCCAGCACCCCTGTGGCGTTGGGTACCTGGGTATTAATTGGGGGTTAGCACTAGCTGTTTTTGTGGCTAATGCTTAAGAAGGTGATTTTAGTATGTACCTGGCAGGCAGTAATGGACATGCTTAGGAAGGATCTGCGCTTGTCTTGGGGCTAAATGGCTATGTTGTGGGATTACCATAACACTGTGGCTAGCTTTTTGTGAACTTGTATTTCCAGTTTGACTTTTCTTTTTTGACTACAAATCCCACAATTCCATTTTCCTCCCTCCCACACATTAGCCACCCCACCCATTGAAACAAAAGACCTGTGGTTTTCAATCAGGGTACCTTCAGCTGTTGCATTAGTTGCAGATTGATCCCTCCATTCATTGAAGCAGACAGGCTCCCTGTCATCAGCTGACTAGTGAGGTCAGGCCTTGGCCACATTGCAAGCTGGGAAAAATTAGAGACAGCAGTCATTTTGTATGCTGTTAAAAATAAATAGTGGGGTGAAAATCACATAAGAATTGTGAGAAAACCGTCACATACAGGTACAGACACTATATTATGAACTACACTAACTTTACAGCCTCTGTAGCATAGTCAAATAAAAAAAAAATCCTGGAATACCCTTTTAACTGATAGACCGATTTGATTACTTCTGTCATTAAACCTTCATTGTGATCATACTAAGATTGCATAATGTAATGTCCCAATGGGGTTGGACCCGCTGTGCCACTTACCGGTTTGGCTTTGGGGAAAACTTGGGATCGTAATCTAAGTGTTCCCCTGGTTTTCACCCTTCATTCCACTCCAGTATGCGGAAGCTGGTCTTAGCTGCAGGGAAACACCAGGTCACTACCACAAGAGTGATCCCAGTTAAGGCTGCTTTCACACTATAAAAATACCTCAGTTATTAACATCCATTATAAAAACCCTGGAAATCGGCCATTAAACGGCCATTAGAAAATCCAATTATAGTCCAAGAATTGTGAGAAAACCGTCACACACAGGTACAGACACTATATTATGAACTACACTAACTTTACAGCCTCTGTAGCATAGTCTAATAAAAAAAATTCCTGGAATACCCCTTTAACCCGGCTTAACCCCTAAGGACACATGACGTACCGGTACGTCATGTGTCCGCTCCCGATCTATAACGCGGGGCCACGGCATGGCCCGCGTCATAGGCCGGGACCCGTGGCTAATAGCGTGTGGCATTGATCACTGTGCCGCGCATTATTAACCCTTTAGGCGTGGCGTTCAAAGTTGAATGCCGCGTCTAAAGTGAAAGTGAAAGCATGCCGGTTAGCTCAGGGAGCTGTTAGGGATAGTCGCGGCGAAATTGCGGCATCCCGAACAGCTTACAGGACAGCTGGAGGATCCCTACTTGCCTCCTCGCTGTCCGATCGCCGAATGACTGCTCAGTGCCTGAGATCCATGCGCAGTCATGCGGCAGAATCATCGATCACTGGTTTCCTATGAGAAACCAGTGATCAATGTGAAAGATCAGTGTGTGCAGTGTTATAGGTCCCTATGGGAGCTATAACACTGCAAAAAAAAAAGTGCAAAAAAAAGTGAATAAAGATCATTTAACCCCTTCCCTATTAAAAGTTTGAATCACCCCCCTTTTCCCATAAAACAAAAAACACAGTGTAAGTAAAAATAAACATATATGGTATTGCCGCGTGCAGAAATTTCCGAATTATAAAAATATATATTGTTAATTAAACCGCACGGTCAATGGCGTCCGCGCAAAAAAATTCAAAAGTCCAAAATAGTGCATTTTTGGTCAATAAGTCCTATCAATGCAAAAATGGTACCGCTAAAAACTTCAGATCACGGCGCAAAAAAATGAGCCCTGATACCGCCCCATATACGGAAAAATAAAAAAGTTATAGTGGTCAGAAGATGACAATTTTAAACGTATTCATTTTCCTGCATGTAGTTATGATTTTTTCCAGAAGTACGACAAAATCAAACCTATATAAGTAGGGTATCATTTTAATTGTATGGACCTACAGAATAAAGATAAGGTGTCATTTTTACCGAAAAATTTACTACATAGAAACGGAAGCCCCCAAAAGTTACAAAACAGCGTTTTTTTTTTCAATTTTGTCTCACAATGATTTTTTTTTACATTTTGCCGTAGATTTCTGGGCAAAATGACTGATGTCATTACAAAGTAGAATTGGTGGCGCAAAAAATAAGCCATCATATGGATTTTTAGGTGCAAAATTGAAAGAGTTATGATTTTTTAAAGGCAAGGAGGAAAAAACGAAAATGCAAAAACGGAAAAACCCTCGGTCCTTAAGGGGTTAATAATGGATTCCATCTATTAGACAGCTTCCACTACTAATCCTGTTAAGAAAACTAAAAAAATGCCTAAAATTTTTTTATTCCAAAAAAACATTCCCCCACAAGCCCTTGTCAACCATTTTATTAATATTAAACAAAAAAAATGCTGGTCATCGATGTAATCCACCGAACCCGAGGAAGTCCTCTGCATACATGGTTCTGAAATAAGAAGAAAAAAACATGGAAAATATGTTAATGCATTTATGGTGCCTCCAGCAGTTGCTAAATTACAACCCCCATCCCATGACAACAGTTGTAATTTAGCAACAGCGAGCCTCCAGTTTAGCAACAGTTGGAGGCACCCTGTTCCTTTACTACAACTCCCATCATGGGAGTTGTAGTTTAGCAACAGCCAGGGAGGCCCGCTTATCTCCCACCGCCTGCGCCGCATGACTACAGCTCCCAGCATGTCCTCACTGTAAATAGGGCTCGAGTCCTGCAGGAACGCACAGGAACGGCGTTCCTTTGCTTTTTCCACAGGAGGAATGCAGTCCCTGTTACACTAGTCCTGCAGGACCGACCTCTCTGCTCAGGGGCGGACACAGACAACAGAGGGCCCCTGTGCAAAGAATATGCCTGCCCCCCCCCCCCCCCCACCCAGGTAATATGTTTGCTAGGTAAGCAGGTAGTACGTTTGCAAGTAGTAAATTAGGTAAGTAGAACATTCTCTAAGTAGGTAGGCAAGTAGTAAGTTTGCAAGTTATTTAGGCAGGTAGTAAGTTCAGTTGGTAGGAAGGCAAGTAAAAGGTTTGCCGCTAGGTAGGTAGGTTACCGTATACGTTTGTTAGGTAGGCAGGAAAGCATTTGCTAGGTAGGTAATATGTTTGGTTGGTAGGTAGGCAGGCAGGTATTTGTTTGGTTGGTAGGTGGGTGGCCACGTTACATTTGGTAGGTAGGCCCTTAGTCCAATGTTTTCCAAACAGGCTTTGGCTGTTTGGGCATGCTGGAAGTTGTAGTTTTGCAACAGCTGGAGGCACTCAGGTTGGGAAACACTGGACTAAGGGCCCAACTACCCACCAAAATGCCACCTTCTGCTGCAAAACTCTAACTTCCAGCTTAAGACTGTCCGAGCATGCTGGGAGTTGTAGTTTTGCAACAGATGGAGAGACAATGTTTCGAAAACATCACAATCACATGTGTGCGTGATTAAAACAAAAACATGGGACCAAACACGGATAAATTATTCGGAGACATATCAGTAATGTAATATTAAATCTGTTTTGCTATTTAGACCATGGGGTTGAATGCAATTCAAAAGATAAATCCACATGATTCCCCTATTGTGGAGGGATCGAATATGGTCACCTCCCCTTTTATTTAGCTTCACCTTCTCAATGCCTGAGAACCTGAGGGAAGTGGTGTCTGAATTATGACATATTAGAAAATGTTTAGATAAGTAAGAAATGTTCGAGCTTAAAGGGCCAGCAGCATGTCTAATGTGCTCTTGCATGCGTTTTTTAAGGGACCTTTTGGTGGAACCCACATATGTTAAGTGACATTGTGTGCACATGACTTTATATACAACAAAAGTGCTATCACAGTTTATAAAGTTGTGAATGACATAGCATTTGCCATCCACCGTACCTTCTATTTTCTGGCATTTTTTGGCAAAGGGACATACCACACACCGCGATTTACCGCACTTGTGGAAGCCCTTGGTGCTAATCCACTGGGTGGTAACATTAGCCGTGTCCACCATACTGGGAACAAGGAGATTGGATAGAGTAGGTGCCCGCCTCGCTGCAAATCTCACACCTGACTTTATAATCTCCCCTACCGTGGGATCTGTTGATAGCAAAGGTAAGTGTTTAATTACAATGCGTTTGATGTCATTAAATTCAGTTGGTTGCTTACTTGTTAAAAGGGATTTTCGATCCATAGGATCCACTCTCGACCGAGCTTTTTTCAAGAGCCATCCAGGGTAACCTCGAGCCGCCAGGCGTGTGCATGCTGTATCAGCTTCCCTGCGGTACACCTCGGCGGAAGAACTGTTCGACTTAATTCGTATAAGTTCACCTACTGGTATGGCTCTTACTGTTTGTTTGGAATTGCATGAATTCGCCCTTCGGATGGTATTGCCTGATATCTTTTTTCTGTAAGGATCAACCTCAATTTTATTTGTATCAGGGTTGCCACGTAATATGACATCCAAAAAGGGGGTTTCACTTTTACACCATGTGTGGGTAAACGTAAGATTGAACCGATTATTATTGATATATATCATGAATGCATCAACGGTCAGATGGTCAGACGACCAAATGATGAACACATCGGATACATACCTCCCACACCATGCGAGGCATGTGGAAAATGGATTGGTGTCAGAAAAAATTAACTGCTCCTCCCACCAAAAAACAAAAAGCTTAGCCCGAGCTGGTGATGGCTTTGCTCCCATTGAAGCACCCGTACGCTGCAAATAAAAATTGTTACCAAACATAAAATAATTGTGTTTTAACACAAAATCTACCACCTCAATAATGTAATGTCTCAAATCCACAGAATATTTAGAAAATCTCATCAGTATATCCGAGATAGCTGATAATGCCAGGTTTTTCGGAATACTGGAATAGAGGGATTCAATGTCGCAAGTAAGAGAATCGCTCCATGTTAATTCATCCATGATTTTTAGCAAGTGCTTAGTGTCCTTGATATAACTTGGGCATTGCATAACCAGAGGTTGCAGTACTGAGTCCAACCACTCGCATAGATGCTCGTTAAGGGATCCGATCCCCGCCACGATCGGACGCATCGGCGGCGGGAATCGGTCCTTATGCAGCTTGGGTAGCGAGTGGAAGATAGGAATAATTGGAGCAGGCACGAAAATATAATCCACTTCTTTTTGGGTCAAAATAGATCTGGCTTTCCCCTCTTCCAACAGTTCTTTTTTAAAAGGTTCAGTGGGATCCCCACAAAGTTTAAGGTAAGTTTTATCATCAGATAGTAGATTTTCATTTAAATTGATATACAGTCCCGTGTCCATACATACAACCGAGCCGCCTTTATCGGCGAATCGGATCGTCAAATTTTAGTTTTTCTTTAATTTCTTTATGGCAGCAGCCTCCTTTTTATTCAAATTAGGACATTACTTTTGATTGTAGATTAACCAAATCTTTCATGATAAGGTCCTGGAACCAATCAAAAATTGCTGGTCTGGTCTGTATGGGGTAAAAATTTTGTTTTTTAGTGGAGAAGGTATGTGCAGTATTCACTTCATCACAAATTGATATCCCACTATTTTCAAGGAGACAGAGATCTCTAAAAGCAATTTGTTCTGCTAACGTATGCATTAGTGGTAAATCAGGGTTCATAGAAAGTTGAGGTGGGTCCGATGGTTCATCAGCATTTTCCAGAAAAAAATGTTTCTTAACTGTTAAAGTTCTCACAAATTTATTTATATCCAAAATTGTCCAATAAACATCAAAATGATGTGTAGGAGAGAAACCCAGTACTTTCCACAGGACCGAGGTTTCTTCATCTGTAATGATTTGTGCAGAAATGTTAATGACTTGAAAATCCTCTTTTATTACTTTTTCTGTTTGTCCTTGTTACGCTTGTCTGTCTTCTCGCATTGCGATTCTTGTGAGTGTTCACATATTGCGGTTCTGAGTCCCCGCTAGTGTCCGTGGTATCTGAACAATCTGAATTTTCAGTAAACTCCTTGTCAGAAGAACTAAATTCACATGGAGCGATTCTCTGTCGTGGCTTACTTGCGACATTGAATCGCTCTATTCCAGTATTCCGAAAAACCTGGCATTATCAGATATCTCGGATATACTGATGAGATTTTCTAAATATTCTGTGGATTTGAGACATTACATTATTGAGGTGGTAGATTTTGTGTTAAAACACAATTATTTTATGTTTGGTAACAATTTTTATTTGCAGCGCACGGGTGCTTCAATGGGAGCAAAGTCATCACCAGCTCGGGCTAAGCTTTTTGTTTTTTGGTGGGAGGAGCAGTTTATTTTTTCTGACACCAATCCATTTTCCACATGCCTCGCATGGTATGGGAGGTATGTATCCGATGTGGTCATCATTTGGTCGTCCGACCATCTGACCGTTGATGCATTCATGACATATATCAATAATAATCGGTTCAATCTTAAAGGGGTATTCCAGGCAAAAACTTTTTTATATATATCAACTGGCTCCAGAAAGTTAAACAGATTTGTAAATTACTTCTATTAAAAAATCTTAACCCTTTCAGTACTTATGAGCTTCTGAAGTTAAGGTTGTTATTTTCTGTCTAAGTGCTCTCTGATGACACCTGTCTCGGGAAACGCCCAGTTTAGAAGAGGTTTGCTATGGGGATTTGCTTCTAAACTGGGCGTTGCCCGAGACAGGTGTCATCAGAGAGGACTTAGACAGAAAAAAACAACCTTAACTTCAGAAGGTCATAATTACTGAAAGGATTAAGATTTTTTAATAGAAGTAATTGTCACGATGCCGGCTGGCAGGTAGTGGATCCTCTGTGCCAGAGAGGGATGGCGAGGACCGCGCTAGTGGACCGGTTCTAAGCCACTACAGGTTTTCACCAGAGCCCGCCGCAAAGCGGGATGGTCTTGCTGCGGCGGTAGTGACCAGGTCGTATCCACTAGCAACGGCTCACCTCTCTGACTGCTGAAGATAGGCGAGGTACAAGGGAGTAGGCAGAAGCAAAGTCGGACGTAGCAGAAGGTCGGGGGCAGGCGGCAAGGTTCGTAGTCAGGGGAGATAGCAGAAGTTCTGGTACACAGGCTTTAAACACACAAAACGCTTTCACTAGGCACAAGGGCAACAAGATCCGGCCAGGGAGTGCAAGGGAGGAGACCAGATATAGCCAGGGAGCAGGTGGGAGCCAATTAAGCTAATTGGGCCAGGCACCAATCATTGGTGCACTGGCCCTTTAAGTCTCAGGGAGTTGGCGCGCGCGCGCCCTAGAGAGCGGAGCCGCGCGCGCCAGCACATGACAGCAGGGGACGGGAACGGGTAAGTGACCTGGGATGCGATTCGCGAGCGGGCGCGTCCCGCTGTGCGAATCGCATCCCCAACGGCCATGACAGAGCAGCGCTCCCGGTCAGCGGGACTGACCGGGGAGCTGCAGGGAGAAAGACGCCGTGAGCGCTCCGGGGAGGAGCGGGGGCCCGGAGCGCTAGGCGTAACAGTACCCCCCCCCCTTAGGTCTCCCCTTCTCTTTGTCTGGTAACTGCCTCTCCTGGGATGAGGACACCGGGAAAGGATGGAGGGATTCCTCAACGGCAGGCAGAACAGCAGGAGTAGGAATGGGGAGAGAGGGCAGAGGGCGAGACCTGGCACGGGGCAGTGTGACACCAGGACGAGGGCCATGAGGGGACACAGAGGCTTGCCTGATGGGACTGGGAGGGGGGGAGAGGCATTTCCTGTGGCAGGCAGAGTCCTTAATGACCTTAGGGGGACCGGATACAGGAGGAACCACAGGGTCACGGCAGGGAGTACTGGGAACCGGTTGAAGGCAGTCCTTGGAACAAGAGGGACCCCAACTCTTGATCTCCCCAGTGGACCAATCCAGGGTTGGGGAATGGTGTTGAAGCCAGGGTAGTCCAAGGAGAATTTCGGAAGTGCAATTAGGAAGGACAAAAAATACAATTTCCTCGTGATGAGGTCCGATGCACATTAGGAGGGGCTCCGTGCGGTAACGCACGGTGCAATCCAACCTGGCTCCGTTGACCGCGGAAATGTGGAGTGGCTTGACAAGACGGGTCACCGGAATGCGGAATTTATTCACTAAGGACTCCCGAATAAAATTCCCAGAAGCTCCAGAGTCCAGGCAGGCCACGGCTGAGAGGGGAGAGCTGGCTGAAGTAGAAATCCGAACAGGCACCGTGAGACGTGGAGAAGCCGACTTAGCATCAAGAGACGCCACACCCACGAGAGCTGGGTGCGAGCGTGCGTTTCCCAGACGTGGAGGACGGATTGGGCAATCCACCAAAAAATGTTCAGTACTGGCACAGTACAGACAAAGATTCTCTTCCTTACGGCGATTCTTCTCTTCCAGGGTCAGGCGAGACCGATCCACTTGCATGGCCTCCTCGGCGGGAGGCCTAGGCGCAGATTGCAGTGGAGACTGTGGGAGAGGTGTCCAGAGATCTAAGTCTTTTTCCTGGCGGAGCTCTTGATGCCTCTCAGAAAAACGCATGTCAATGCGAGTGGCTAGATGAATGAGTTCATGCAGGTTAGCAGGAGTCTCTCGTGCGGCCAGAACATCTTTAATGATGCTGGATAGGCCTTTTTTAAAGGTCGCGCAGAGGGCCTCATTATTCCAGGATAATTCTGAAGCAAGAGTACGGAATTGTACGGCATACTCGCCAACGGAAGAATTACCCTGGACCAGGTTCAACAGGGCAGTCTCAGCAGAAGAGGCTCGGGCAGGTTCCTCAAAGACACTTCGAATTTCCGAGAAGAAGGAGTGTACAGAGGCAGTGACGGGGTCATTGCGGTCCCAGAGCGGTGTGGCCCAAGACAGGGCTTTTCCAGAGAGAAGGCTGACTACGAAAGCCACCTTAGACCTTTCAGTGGGAAACTGGTCCGACATCATCTCCAAGTGCAGGGAACATTGGGAAAGAAAGCCACGGCAAAACTTAGAGTCCCCATCAAATTTATCCGGCAAGGATAGTCGTAGACCAGAAGCGGCCACTCGCTGCGGAGGAGGTGCAGGAGCTGGCGGAGGAGATGATTGCTGAAGCTGTGGTAGTAACTGCTGTAGCATAACGGTCAGTTGAGACAGCTGTTGGCCTTGTTGCGCTATCTGTTGTGACTGCTGGGCGACCACCGTGGTGAGGTCAGCGACAACTGGCAGAGGAACTTCAGCGGGATCCATGGCCGGATCTACTGTCACGATGCCGGCTGGCAGGTAGTGGATCCTCTGTGCCAGAGAGGGATGGCGAGGACCGCGCTAGTGGACCGGTTCTAAGCCACTACAGGTTTTCACCAGAGCCCGCCGCAAAGCGGGATGGTCTTGCTGCGGCGGTAGTGACCAGGTCGTATCCACTAGCAACGGCTCACCTCTCTGACTGCTGAAGATAGGCGAGGTACAAGGGAGTAGGCAGAAGCAAAGTCGGACGAAGCAGAAGGTCGGGGGCAGGCGGCAAGGTTCGTAGTCAGGGGAGATAGCAGAAGTTCTGGTACACAGGCTTTAAACACACAAAACGCTTTCACTAGGCACAAGGGCAACAAGATCCGGCCAGGGAGTGCAAGGGAGGAGACCAGATATAGCCAGGGAGCAGGTGGGAGCCAATTAAGCTAATTGGGCCAGGCACCAATCATTGGTGCACTGGCCCTTTAAGTCTCAGGGAGCTGGCGCGCGCGCGCCCTAGAGAGCGGAGCCGCGCGCGCCAGCACATGACAGCAGGGGACGGGAACGGGTAAGTGACCTGGGATGCGATTCGCGAGCGGGCGCGTCCCGCTGTGCGAATCGCATCCCCAACGGCCATGACAGAGCAGCGCTCCCGGTCAGCGGGACTGACCGGGGAGCTGCAGGGAGAAAGACGCCGTGAGCGCTCCGGGGAGGAGCGGGGGCCCGGAGCGCTAGGCGTAACAGTAATTTACAAATCTGTTTAATTTTCTGGAGCCAGTTGATATATAAAAAAAGTTTTGGCCTGGAATACCCCTTTTAGTCCCAGGATGCCCTTGGTCCTAGTGGGGTTAAAAGGTCAAAAGATTAAAATATATAAACTAAGAAGACACTGTGAAGTACGGGGATATACTCGGCAGGCCTGGAGAAATATTTTTCTAAAAGATGTTTTTATGTACTTGATGTATTTCTAGGTGTATATTAATATATATATATATATATATATATATATATATATATATATATATATATATGTCAAAGAAGAAAGCAGCACTCCTAAAGCGTGAGTAGGTGCCTCCAGCAAGGATCCGGGTCCAGGATCCTGCATACGTAGTTCCAAGGAAAATGCTGGCTTGATAATGATGGTGTGAGACCATTGAAACGTTGCTCTTTGCACATTTGGGATGAATAAATAGTTTTCATTTTTTCACCATACCTTGAGTGCCACAGCATTTTCCTTGGAACTACGTATGCAGAATCCTGGACACGGACCCTAGCTGGAGGCAACTACTCACGCTTGGAACTATATATATATATATATATATATATATATATATATATATATATTTGTGGTCGGATTCTTATATGTACCGTAAGTAGGGTACCACTTGCATGAATAATTAGGCCTGGGGTGTGCCTGGGTGGCCGTGAAGGGTATCCTAGAGAAGGGGGATACCCTGAGAGTGACTGTAGAAAAAAAGGGGAAGGGAGGGTGGGGACATCTTGCATGCTGGCGACAGCACCTGTGTGGATCAGGTGGGTATATAAAGACCAGACCCCTCCCACAAATTAGGTTAACTTTCAGCTAACCTCCACTTGTGGTCAGATTCTTATATGTACCGTAAGTAGGGTACCACTTGCATGAATAATTAGGCCTGGGGTGTGCCTGGGTGGCCGTGAAGGGTATCCTAGAGAAGGGGGCAAAAATACCTCAGTTAGGTAATACATGAATTAATGGTTAAGCATAACCTACGTCATATGAACCCAAGATAACAGACAAAATACTATAGTTAACAGCCGGAGGTTGGAACGTGTCAATGGAACAGAGCGATAACAGTGCCCTTAACTTACTTAACATCTAAGTGATAACTGACAAAGAAGCCCCTACCCAGAAGCTGGTGCAGCTGTTATGAAGCCGAAGCCAAGATACATTTCTAGATATGCCACTTGGCACTACTAGACCCATAGCACCTACCAGGATGGTACTACCAGGGTGCGCATGGATAGAGGTAACCCAAGTGTCAAATATAGAAAATGTTGAAGTGATAGATAGACAGAAGGTACACTGAGTCGGTTAGAAAAGTGGCCAAAACACAAACGTCAGTAGGTATTTAGATAGGTAGTGCCGGAAGAGGAAGATTTGAAAAGTGTCCCAAGCTACACATATAAGTAATCCTATTGAACCATGCCATACACAAAGTGACAACTACAGACCCACATAGAAAAAACATAAAAGTATATAACATACTTAACCTGAGGTTTCGTGTACCAGTAAGGTAGTCTCCACATACTTGCAGGTGTAAAGAAGATTATTACTGCTACGCCCTGAGGCTTATTGCAAAAGAAAATATACATGGCCAGCAGGTTACAAAGACCGATAAGGGCAAATTTCCCAACAGGTACACAAGACATGAACAAGCTGAACCCACATCAAAGAACTTAACACTAAGACGTGTTCAACTAAGATCACAATCAGACACATAGTAACAAACATAAGAGCAAGATAGAGATGGCAACAACAGGAGGCTCGTGGACTGAAACTGCCTCAGACAGAATCGTATGAAACGCAGATACGGAAACAACATGAGGCTCGTGGACTGACAGTGCAATCTGCCTCGGACAGAATCGTATGAAACGCAGAAATGGAAAAAAAACATGAGGCTCGTGGACTGACAGTGCAATCTGCCTCGGACAAAATCGCATGAAACATAGAAACGGAAACAACATGAGGCTCCTTGATTGTCAAGCAATCTGCCTCTAACAGGGGCGTAAGTAACGTACAAAAACAAATGACAAGAGGCTCGTGGATTGATGATACAATCTGCCCCAAACAAGAACGTTTGTAATGTGCAAAGGAATGACAACAATACGAAGGCTCGAGGATTGTCAGGCAGTCTCTCTCTCCCAGGGACATGTGACGTACGAAATGCATGCAAAGAGACAGCTTAACACTTACCTGGAATGGCAAGGTCGAACTGACTGTAACAAGGCGTATGTAATGACCAAAAAGGAAACTATAAAGATGAAGCTTTACGGATTGACGACAGCAATCAGCCTCCAACCACACCAAATGCATAGCACTAAGCGGTAAAACAACCTAGAGTAGGGAACCGTTAACGTTGAAACATGGTATATCACTTGAAGTAACATAAGCACCGTATAACATAAGCTATCTGCCTCTAACAGGGCATATGTAACATACAAAACAAAAGAGGCTCGTGGATTGATGATACAATCTGCCCCCAATGAGAACATTTCTAATGTACAAAGGAATGACAACGATATGAGGCTCGAGGATTGTCGGGCAGTCTCTCTCTCACGGGAGCGTGTGACGTATGAAAGGCATGTAAAGTGACGACTTAAAGCTTACCTGGAATGGCGAGCTCAAACTGGCTGTAACAAGGTGTATGTAATGACCAAAAAGGAAACTATAAAAATGAAGCTTTACGGATTCACAACAGCATTTAGCCTCCAACCACATCGAACACATAGCGCAAAGACTTAAAGCAACCTAACGTACATAAAGTAAGATGAAACAAAAGAGCTGAAACAACAGAAGGGGACAATAAACTAGGAGTCATACACTGTAAGGAACTGTATGTATGTATGTATTACCCTGTAGGGAACCATATATATGTACCACTATAGGGAACCGTTAACGTTGACGCATGGTATATCCCTTGAAGTAACGTGAGCACCGTATAACATGAGCTATCTGCCTCTAACAGGGGCGTGTGTAACGTACGGACAAAGGACAACAAGAGGCTCGTGGATTGACGATACAATCTGCCCCAAATGAGAACATTTATAATATACAAAGGAATGACAATGATATGAGGCTTCTCTCTCACGGGAGCGTGTGACGTACAAAAGGCATGTAAAGTGACGACTTAAAGCTTACCTGGAATGGTGAGGTCAACCTGGCTATAACAAGGCGTGTATAATGACCAGAAACTAAACTATAAAGATGATGCTTTACGGATTGACGATAGCAATCAGCCTTCAACCACACTGAACATATGGCACTAAGAGGTAAAACAACCAAGCGTAGATAACGTGACAGCTGAAACAAAAGAATGGGAGAATAACTATGAAATGTATACTGTAAGGAACTGTATGCGTATTACCCTGTAGGGAAATGTATGCATGTCACCCTGCAGGTAATCGTATGTATGTGACACTGCAGGTAACCGTATGTATGTGACACTGCAGGTAACCGTATGTATGTGACACTGAAGGTAACCGTATGTATGTGACACTGAAGAGAACAGTATGTATGTGACACTGAAGAGAACCGTATGTATGTGACACTGAAAAGAACCGTATGTATGTGACAATGAAGAGAACCGTATGTATGTGACACTGAAGAGAACCGTATGTATGTGACACTGAAGAGAACCGTATGTATGTGACAATGAAGAGAACCGTATGTATGTGACACTGAAGAGAAGGGTATGTATGCGACACTGAAGAGAACCGTTAACGTTGAAGAATGATATATCACTTGGAGTAATGTAAGCACCGTATAACATCTCCGAAAACAAAAAAAAAGCCCTGTATATAAGCTTACAGTAGTGTAAACCCTGATCAACATTAATGTTCAACAGAACAACTAAATTAACCACTAATACACAGTATATATAAGCAACAGTAAAACACAATTACCAGCAATAGAACATAGGCCCATATGTCAGCTAAAATAATATAAAATGCCCAGTATATCTGCTACAGTAACATAAGCCCCAAGTAACATTAATGTACCGTATATACGTTAATTAACACTAACGCAAAGCATATAGACACTTGTTATGTAATGCAAATTATCAGCTATAGTAATATAAGCACCGTATGACCACAATAGGGACATTAATGCACAACATGACAGCTATGGAAATGTAACACAGCATCGGCTATATTAACACAAAGCCCAGTAAATCAACTATACCAAACGAGCACAGTACATACGCTATGGTATCAACGTCTGGTACTGCAAACCAATATAACGTGAAGCATGGCATCAGCTCAGGTAACACATGCCACCGGAACTATTGTAGCATAAATGTCACAGTCATGTATGTACAATGTGACAGCTCCAGAAAGGTATACATAATTTTATGCGTAATGTGCCTGCTATAGGAATATTTGCGTAGTGTGAATGTTATGGGGTAGAATGAATCATGTTCAATGAGAAACATAAGAGTAGCATGACAGCGCTGAACATGAAAAACGTAACCACAAGCCATGAAAACAATACTGTAAGAAACATATGCAGGTCACATTGAAGGAAGATGTACATGTTACACCGCTAGGGAAACATAAGCACGTACACAGAGTAGGAACCTGAGTAATACACTGTTGAACGCAGGCGTGGTATACTGTGTGGGATATCAGCAAGGAACACTATGTGGAAGGTAGGCGTGGTATACTGTGTGGGAACGTATGGCAGTACGCGGTTTTGCTTGTTACCTGCTGTTGCAACCGAGTGGAAACGCAATCATGGTGGTGTAGTTGTGTAGAATGTAGCCGTGACACAGGAAGCCAAGTGATGTCAGTACCTGGCTGAAATGAATACGTGTTATCTTGTGTGAACCGTATGCGTGATAAATGCAGGAAAACATGGCGTGTATGGTAACGAAACACAGAACGCTGTAAGGAAAGTGTGGAGAACCATGTGGTAATGTCAGCAAGGACATCCTATCACACCTGACCTCCGACATGAGTAAATGTAAAAGCAATGCCATGATAACAGCCTAACATACTACACCTGAGAACCATGAGAGTCAGAGTGCTGTGACAGCTTGAAAAACCTGACCTGCATACATTAATGAAAGCCTAACGTGACATAACTAAAAACCAAGACAAATGTGACAAAAAAGCTATGAAACATCTGCCGACGTAGCAGGTGGGGGCACAGCATAGTCTATGGTGACATAACCCATACATGACTACGTGTGTGTAATTATAACTATAGAAGTTATAAGAATGGTAACATAAAACAGTATAAAAGAGACATATGATGTATCTACGATAAGTGACATAACCACGGTGACATATAACAGTATACTGATGGCAACTTACATGGTATATACTAAGGGATGTATATGTGGTGTACATGTAACTGACAAACAGTAAATAAATGCACTGGTGATGTATAACAGTACAATGTATAATGACAATTAATACATGGCCTATAATCGATGACATGTCTGAGATAGAGATTGGTCGTGGGCTGCAGCGTAAAAGAGCGTACAGATGGGGAGACTCAGCAGGAGAGACTCCAGCGAGGGGACAGAATGGAGAGCGGTTGTGAGCATGAAACTGGTTTACACCAGGTCACATATGAAGGAAAAGTAATCTTTCGTAAATGTAAGAACAGTCAAAACAACACCAAAATATGGAGGCCCCCCAACACCTGGAGATTCAGCAGCCTGTGCTGCTCTGTAGGCCAAACACATCCTCCTGCTGCAGTCAATTATATGTATAAGCCACAGCTGTGATCTCCTATGAGTGATCTTTGCAGACTAAGAGACTGAGGCAGGAAAGAGTTAACCTCAAGCTGAAATATGCAAATTACCTCACGGCCAGCAGGCCAGGGCTGGAGCCTGCACAGCTACATGTGCTTACTGCATGTTTACTGCATATTGTAGGAGTGAGATGTAGCTACTTCACAGCCTGTAGTGTGAAAGGTACCTTAACACATTACCGTATTCCTTGCATCATAGTTAGGCTAGCAAACAGTGCCTCTCTGCGACATATGCAATCAAACCTCCCGCCAAAACCACAGCATCCGGTGCAAAGACATCTTGCATGCTGGCGACAGCACCTGTGTGGATCAGGTGGGTATATAAAGACCAGACCCCTCCCACAAATTAGGTTAACTTTCAGCTAACCTCCACATATATATACACACAAATCAAAAAATATATTGCAGTCTCTTGTAATACCTTTTTTATTGGACTAACAGAATTTTGTAGAGACAAGCTTTCAGGATTCCTCCCTTTATCAAGTCCAATAGTCAAGGACTAATGATCAAAGGACTTTATAAATTATCAGGGAGGAATCCCAAAAGTTTGTCTCTACAAAATTCTGTTAGTCCAATAAAAAAAGGTATTACAATCTGCATCACTGGACTAATATGGCTACTCAAATTTACTATACAGATATACACATACCTGAAGATGGTTTAGAACCCTGTGATGTCACACATGCTTGTGATGATGTCACCGTAAGCTGTACAAGGAGGTGCGCGCCGGCTGCAGTCTCTTCAGTGTGTTTTGCATTCACAACCTGTGGTGCAAAGTGTTTGTTAGAGAGTTTCTATTTGCGATAGAGAATTCAAGATTTTGACCGTTCCTTGTCTGAAGAGAGAACCACAAGGTAAGTCTCAGCCTCTTCTATTCATACATACACAGGGCTTTTTGTTTGACAGTTTTTTTTTATTGTTGTTGCTTTTTTTTTTTGCAAAAAAAAAAAAAAAGAAATAACAAAAGTTATATTTCTCATAGCATTGTGACAATACTTGGCTTAGGCATTAAACATAATAAAACGCACAGATAGTATCATGATCAGAGCTTTTTCTTGCAAAACTGCTAAAATGCAATTATGCCCAAAAAAGCCCCCAAGAAAAAGAGTCCTAATTCATGGAGTTCTAAAAGATATAAGTCTATGAGAAAGATTTGGTGGTGTAGTAAAAGAATAACAGAAAGATTAGGGCAGAAATATAATATTATATAATAGAATTCTGTGTGTACTAACAATAGAAATACTCCGGGTACTCCGAAAGGAAAAATTTTCAAATCAACTAGTGGCAGAAAGTCATATAGGGGACGGATAGATCCCAATGAGGTGGGGTAGGTTCATTATTAGTAAATGTATATAGCAGGATAGCCCAATTGTATCTACTGTATGAAGTTCACATGGCCCAGTGACCATACAGCCAAGCCCTTATAATCCACCATTACTGGGACAGATTCAGGGTTATCAGATATTACTATGACTGGAGAGGTTCAGGTTTATCAGATATTACTAGGACCGGACAGGTTCAGGGTTATCAGATATTACTAGGACCGGACAGGTTCAGGGTGATCAGATATTACTAGGACCGGACAGGTTCAGGGTTATCAGATATTACTAGGACCGGACAGGTTCAGGGTTATCAGATATTACTAGGACCGGACAGGTTCAGGGTTATCAGATATTACTAGGACCGGACAGAATCAGGGTTGTCAGATATTACTAGGACCGGACAGGTTCAGGGTTATCAGATATTACTAGGACCGGACAGAATCAGGGTTATCAGATATTACTAGGACTGGACAGGTTCAGGGTTATCAGATATTACTAGGACCAAACAGGTTCAGGGTTATCAGATATTACTAGGACTGGACAGGTTCAGGGTTATCAGATATTACTAGGACCGGACAGGTTTAGGGTTATCAGATATTACTAGGACCGGACAGGTTCAGGGTTATCAGATATTACTAGGACAGGACAGGTTCAGGGTTATTAGATATTACTAGGACCGGACAGGTTCAGGGTTATCAGATATAACTAGGACCGGACAGGTTCAGGGTTATCAGATATTACTAGGACCAGACAGGTTCAGGGTTATTAGACATTGGTAACCTCAGGGAAGACGTCTCCATATAAAACACTTATAGAGAAGCGTCTTCTTCTGAGGCTCCCATGGTCTTAGTGTTATCTTGTGGTTCTGTGCTGGACATTTCTGCTCTGTATGAAGGATCTATTGTATAATGACAGGAATGATGACATGTTGTCTAATGTGTTCACTTATCTCCCTCTCTCTCTAGTGTTTTCAGGCTCTGACCTGTGACCATGGCCTCTCCACAAGACCCATTGCTGAAGGAGGAGGAAGAAGCAATGGAGGACCATAGTGATATGGATGTAGAAAAGGGCGATATCCCTGAGAGGCAGAACCTGCCATCTCTAAGCGTGATGTCCACCGCACGTTCCATCATCACCGTAGTGATCCTCGCCTTTGTTAATTTGCTCATCTATGCAAATCGCTCCAGCGTGGCGGGGGTGCTGCCTTATATACAGAAAGCATATGACACCAATGCTAGTCTGTCCGGCTTATTGAATACATTGTTCATTGGAAGCTACGTGCTGGTCGCACCAATTGCCGGATATTTGGGCGACCACTGTAATAAGAAATATACTGTTTGCGCAGGAGTCATCGTTTGGCTGAGCATGACACTTACCCTGTCATTCATCCCTGACGGGTACTTCCTGCTCTTCCTGCTGACGAGTGGACTGGTTGGAGCCGGAGAGGCAACTTTCTGCACCATCGCCCCCTCCATAATTGCAGACCTTTTTACAAGTGACCAGCGGACCCGCATGCTGAACGTGTTTTACTCCGTCATACCTGTAGGCTGCGGACTAGGCTACATCATCGGGCCCAAAGTGACTGATGCAGCAAGGGGCGATTGGCACTGGGCATTTCGGGTCACCCCTGGCCTGGGCCTCATAGCTGTGGCTTTGATGATTTTGGTCACAAAGGAGCTTCCAAGAACGACTACAAACGGGAAGAAGAACAACAAATCCCAGAAGTTTGCCAAATGGGCGACAGATCTGAAAAAACTATTTAAAAATCGAAGCTTCATGTTAACCACCATGGGATCGACGGCTGTATCCTTCATAGTGGGAGCCATAGGTGTATGGGGTCCGTCATACCTGACCCACGCACGAACACTCCTACAAGAGAAGGACCCTTGCCGTGCTGAACCGTGTGACTATCACGACATCCTAATATTTGGTGTGGTTACAGTTGTTTCCGGCCTTCTGGGAGTTGTAGCAGGGACGGAGATAAGTAAAAGATATCGCAAATCCAACCCACGGGCGGACCCGCTTGTGTGTGGATGCGCGATGATGCTCTCCGCCCCTTTTCTTCTGTTGGCATTGACTTTTGGCAACATCAGCCTCGTTGCCACCAACATCTTCATCTTCATCGGAGAGACGCTTCTGTCAGTAAATTTCACCCTCATATCTGACATTATACTAAAAGTAGTAACTCCGTGGAGGAGATCTTCAGCCCTGGCCGTGCAGATGACAATCTATCACCTCCTAGGTGACGCCGGCAGCCCGTACCTCATCGGCCTGATATCTGACACCTACGAACGAGGATATGCCAAATCCCCTCTTCTGAAATACCGCAGCCTGGAGTATGCCCTCATGACCTGCACCATAATGGCAGTCATCGGAGGGGCCTTCTTCATGGCCACGGCCCTATATATAGAGAGGGACGAAAAAGAAGCAGAGATGGAATCAGAACCTCCGTCATCCTCCTCCTCCTCACTGCTTCCTGCCGATGAGGACCGCGCTTCAGACTGAGGAAAAGTCATTGCTTACCTTTATCTCGTTTACTTCATTAAAAGAAAATTAAGAAAAAAATAACTGCATTTGTTTTATGTTCCACTTTACCCCTTATTCTCTACCCAGGGGCGGACACAGACAGCAGAGGGCCCATGTGCAAAGAATGTGCCTGTGCCCCCCCCCCCCCCAAAACATCAATTGTTCAGCACCCCCCCTCCATGTGTCACTTACTCAGGTGGAACCCCATATGTCACTTGCTGTATAAGTTTAAAGCCCCCCACATTAGGTAGCATAGATTCCCAACATTAGGTAGCATAGATTCCCCACATTAGGTAGCATAGTTTCCTCACATTAGGTAGCATAGTTTCCCCACATTAGGTAGCATAGATTCCTAACATTAGGTAGCAGTTTCCTCACATTAGGTAGCATAGTTTGCCCACATTAGGTAGCATAGTTTCCCCACATTAGGTAGCATAGTTTCCCCACAATAGGTAGCACAGATTCCCCACATTAGGTAACATAGTTTCCCCACATTAGGTAGCATAGTTTCCCCACATTAGGTAGCACAGATTCCCCACATTAGGTAACATAGTTTCCCCACATTAGGTAGCATAGTTTCCCCACATTAGGTAGCACAGATTCCCCACATCAGGTAACATAGTTTCCCCACATTAGGTAACATAGTTTCCCCACATTAGGTAGCATAGTTTGCCCACATTAGGTAGCACAGATTCCCCACATTAGGTAACATAGTTTCCCCACATTAGGTAGCATAGTTTCCCCACATTAGGTAGCACAGATTCCCCACATTAGGTAACAGTTTCCACACATTAGGTAGCATACTTTCCCCACATTAGGTAGCATACTTTCCCCACATTAGGTAGCATAGTTTCCCCACATTAGGTAGCACAGATTCCCCACATTAGGTAGCATAGTTTCCCTACGTTAGGTAGCATAGATTCCTCACATTAGGTAGCCATAGCCCCCCCCAACACACAGACAGACACAGACACACACAGAGACACACTTACCTGCCCTGCACAGGGCTTCTCCTCTCCGGCAGCGGCCTGACGAGTGACGTCACTGACGTCCTCCTGAGCGGGTCTGCAGAAGTACGTCACTTGTGCAACGTCCCTCGTCAGACCCCGGTCGGCCGGAGGCAGACTCACTGTCTAAAGTGCCCGCTGCGCAATTATACCCCGCAGCTGCTTTAGAACAGGGAGCAGTGGTGGCGCCAACCCTACCATGAACCTACTAGGCACACACAAAAAAAAAAAGGGGGCAGCAAAATGCCGCCCCTGAAAAGTGCCACCTGGGACTTATGGTCCCATCGGGTCCCATGGTAGGGCCGACCAGAGGCGGCTCTAGACTTTGTGAGGCCTTAGGCGAAACTTGAACATGAGGCCCTGCTTTATTTTCTGCTGAAATTACATGGTGGTCCGGCTGTGAGATGGTTATATTGTGACATCACTGTGTATTATCTCTGTACTGTGCCATCACTCTGTGTGTTATCCCTATAATGTGACATCACTGTGCATTAAGTCTGTACTGTGACATCACTGTGTGTAAAATCCCTGTACTGTGACGTCACTGTGTATTATCTCTGTACTGTGCCATCACTCTGTGTATTATCCCTGTAATGTGACATCACTGTGTATTAACTCTGTACTGTGCCATCACTGTGTATTATCCCTGTACTGTGACGTCGCTGTGTATTCTTTGTACTGTGCCATCACTCTGTGTATTATCCCTGTACTGTGACATCACTGTGTGTATTATCCCTGTACTGTGACATCACTGTGTATTATCCCTGCACTGTGACATCACTGTGTATTATCTCTGTACTGTGACATCACTGTGTATTGTCCCTGTACTGTGACATCACTGTGTGTATTATCCCTGTAATGTGACATCACTGTGTATTATCCCTGCACTGTGACATCACTCTGTATATTATCCCTGTACTGTGACATCACTCTGTATATTATCCCTGTACTGTGACATCACTGTGTGTATTATCCCTGTACTGTGACATCACTGTGTATTATACCTGTACTGTGACATCACTGTGTATTATCTCTGTACTGTGACATCACTGTGTATTATCCCTGTACTGTGACATCACTCTGTATATTATCCCTGTACTGTGACATCACTCTGTATATTATTCCTGTACTGTGACATCACTGTGTATTATTCCTGTACTGTGACATCACTGTGTATTATTCCTGTACTGTGACATCACTGTGTATTATTCCTGTACTGTGACATCACAGTGTGTATTATCTCTGTACTGTGACATCACTGTGTATTATCCCTGTACTGTGACGTCACGGTGTATTATCCCTGTACTGTGACGTCACTGTGTATTATCCCTGTACTATGACATCACTGTGTATATTATCCCTCCCTGTACTGGGACATCACTGTGTGTATTATCTCTGTACTGTGACATCACTGTGTATTATCCCTGTACTGTGACATCACTGTGTGTATTATCTCTGTACTGTGACATCACTGTGTGTATTATCTCTGTACTGTGACATCACTGTGTGTACTATCCCTGTACTGTGACATCACTGTGTATTATCCCTGTACTGTGACATCACTGTGTATTATCCCTGTACTGTGACATCACTGTTTATATTATCCCTGTACTGTGACATCACTGTGTATTATCCCTATACTGTGACATCCCTGTGTATTATGCCTGTATTGTGACATCACTGTGTATTATCCCTGTACTGTGACATCACTGTGTATATTATCCCTGTACTGTGACATCACTGTGTATATTATCCCTGTACTGTGACATCACTGTGTGTATTATCCCTGTACTGTGACATCACTGTGTATATTATCCCTGTACTGTGACATCACTGTGTGTATTATCCCTGTACTGTGACATCACTGTGTATGTTATCCCTGTACTGTGACATCACTGTGTGTATTATCCCTGTACTGTGACCTCACTGTGTGTATTATCCCTGTACTGTGACATCACGGTGTGTATTATCTCTGTACTGTGACATCACTGTGTGTATTATCCCTGTACTGTGACATCACTGTGTATTATCCCTGTACTGTGACATCACTCTGTATATTATCCCTGTACTGTGACATCACTCTGTATATTATCCCTGTACTGTGACATCACTGTGTATTATTCCAACCCTACCATGAACCTACTAGGCACAAAAAAAAAGGGGGGCAGCAAAATGCCGCCCCTGAAAAGTGCCACCTGGGACTTATGGTCCACCGGGTCTCATGGTAGGGCCGACCAGAGGCGGCTCTAGACTTTGTGAGGCCTTAGGCGAAACTTGAACATGAGGCCCTGCTTTATTTTCTGCTGAAATTACATGGTGGTCCAGCTGTGAGATGGTTATACTGTGACATCACTGTGTATTATCCCTGTACTGTGACTTCACTGTGTATTATCTCTGTACTGTGCCATCACTCTGTGTATTATCCCTGTACTGTGACATCACTGTGTGTATTATCCCTGTACTGTGACATCACTGTGTATTATCCCTGTACTGTGACATCACTGTGTATTATCCCTATACTGTGACATCCCTGTGTATTATGCCTGTATTGTGACATCACTGTGTATTATCCCTGTACTGTGACATCACTGTGTATATTATCCCTGCACTGTGACATCACTGTGTATATTATCCCTGTACTGTGACATCACTGTGTGTATTATCCCTGTACTGTGATATCACTGTGTATATTATCCCTGTACTGTGACATCACTGTGTGTATTATCCCTGTACTGTGACATCACTGTGTATGTTATCCCTGTACTGTGACATCACTGTGTGTATTATCCCTGTACTGTGACCTCACTGTGTGTATTATCCCTGTACTGTGACATCACGGTGTGTATTATCTCTGTACTGTGACATCACTGTGTGTATTATCCCTGTACTGTGACATCACTGTGTATTATCCCTGTACTGTGACATCACTCTGTATATTATCCCTGTACTGTGACATCACTCTGTATATTATCCCTGTACTGTGACATCACTGTGTATTATTCCAACCCTACCATGAACCTACTAGGCACAAAAAAAAAGGGGGGCAGCAAAATGCCGCCCCTGAAAAGTGCCACCTGGGACTTATGGTCCACCGGGTCTCATGGTAGGGCCGACCAGAGGCGGCTCTAGACTTTGTGAGGCCTTAGGCGAAACTTGAACATGAGGCCCTGCTTTATTTTCTGCTGAAATTACATGGTGGTCCAGCTGTGAGATGGTTATACTGTGACATCACTGTGTATTATCCCTGTACTGTGACTTCACTGTGTATTATCTCTGTACTGTGCCATCACTCTGTGTATTATCCCTGTACTGTGACATCACTGTGTGTATTATCCCTGTACTGTGACATCACTGTGTATTATCCCTGTACTGTAACATCACTGTGTATTATCCCTGTACTATGACATCACTGTGTATATTATCCCTCCCTGTACTGGGACATCACTGTGTGTATTATCTCTGTACTGTGACATCACTGTGTATTATCCCTGTACTGTGACATCGCTGTGTGTATTATCTCTGTACTGTGACATCACTGTGTATTATCCCTGTACTGTGACATCACTGTGTGTATTATCTCTGTACTGTGACATCACTGTGTGTATTATCTCTGTACTGTGACATCACTGTGTATTATCCCTGTACTGTGACATCACTCTGTATATTATCCCTGTACTATGACATCACTCTGTATATTATCCCTGTACTGTGACATCACTGTGTATTATTCCTGTACTGTGACATCACTGTGTATTATTCCTGTACTGCGACATCACTGTGTATTATTCCTGTATTGTGACATCACAGTGTGTATTATCTCTGTACTGTGACATCACTGTGTATTATCCCTGTACTGTGACGTCACGGTGTATTATCCCTGTACTGTGACGTCACTGTGTATTATCCCTGTACTATGACATCACTGTGTATATTATCCCTCCCTGTACTGGGACATCACTGTGTGTATTATCTCTGTACTGTGACATCACTATGTATTATCCCTGTACTGTGACATCACTGTGTGTATTATCTCTGTACTGTGACATCACTGTGTGTATTATCTCTGTACTGTGACATCACTGTGTGTATTATCCCTGTACTGTGACATCACTGTGTATTATCCCTGTACTGTGACATCACTGTGTATTATCCCTGTACTGTGACATCACTGTTTATATTATCCCTGTACTGTGACATCACTGTGTATTATCCCTGTACTGTGACATCACTGTGTATTATGCCTGTACTGTGACATCACTGTATATTATCCCTGTACTGTGACATCACTGTGTATATTATCCCTGTACTGTGACATCACTGTGTATATTATCCCTGTACTGTGACATCACTGTGTGTATTATCCCTGTACTGTGACATCACTGTGTATATTATCCCTGTACTGTGACATCACTGTGTGTATTATCCCTGTACTGTGACATCACTGTGTATGTTATCCCTGTACTGTGACATCACTGTGTGTATTATCCCTGTACTGTGACCTCACTGTGTGTATTATCCCTGTACTGTGACATCACTGTGTGTATTATCTCTGTACTGTGACATCACTGTGTGTATTATCCCTGTACTGTGACTTCACTGTGTATTATCCCTGTACTGTGACATAACTCTGTATATTATCCCTGTACTGTGACAGCACTCTGTATATTATACCTGTACTGTGACATCACTGTGTATTATTCCTGTACTGTGACATCACTGTGTATTATTCCTGTACTGTGACATCACTGTGTATTATTCCTGTACTGTGACATCACTGTGTATTATTCCTGTACTGTGACATCACTGTGTGTATTATCTCTGTACTGTGACATCACTGTGTATTATCCCTGTACTGTGACATCACTGTGTATTATCCCTGTACTGTGACGTCACTGTGTATTATCCCTGTACTATGACATCACTGTGTATATTATCCCTCCCTGTACTGTAACATCACTGTGTGTATTATCTCTGTACTGTGACATCACTGTGTATTATCCCTGTACTGTGACATCACTGTGTGCATTATCTCTGTACTGTGACATCACTGTGTGTATTATCTCTGTACTGTGACATCACTGTGTGTATTATCCCTGTACTGTGACATCACTGTGTATTATCCCTGTATTGTGACATCACTGTGTATTATCCCTGTACTGTTACATCACTGTGTATATTATCCCTGTACTGTGACATCACTGTGTATATTATCCCTGTACTGTGACATCACTGTGTGTATTATCCCTGTACTGTGACATCACTGTGTGTATTATCCCTGTACTGTGACATCACTGTGTATATTATCTCTGAATTATAACATCACTGTGTGTTATCTCTATACTGCAACATCACTGTTGATACTTACACTGCACTGTGACATCACTGTATATATTAAGCCTGTATACCCT